>NC_143056.1:55605000-55837500 GCF_052426305.1 Pelodiscus sinensis | reverse complement strand
CTTTATAGAACTATAATCTATATTGTGATGTGGGTGGGAATATTCTCTCTGACTCACTACTTGAACTAATGCTTTTCTGCAACATGTGAAACACATTGTGCTTTTGGAGGTGCCATCTTGCACATAGGAAAAAAAAAAGCTGATGTCCCGATAATGAAAGGGAAAGGTATCCAGGAGAGCTGGCAGTATTTTAAAGAAGTCTTATTAAAGGCACAGAAAGAAACCATCCCAATGCGCAGTAAGAAAAGCAAATATGGCAGGCGACCAGATTGGCTTACCAGGGAAATCCTTAGTGAGCTTAAACACAAAAAGGAAGCTTACAAGAAATGGAAACTTGAACAGATGACTAGGGAGGAGTATAAATATATTGCTCGAGAATGCAGGGGAGTTACCAGGAAGGCGAAAGCGCAATTGGAATTGCAGCTAGCAAGGGATGTCAAGGGGTAAGAAGAAAGTTTTTCTATAGGTATGTTAGCAATAAGAGGGTGATCAGAGAGGATATGAGGCCCATACTGGATGAGGGAGGTAACCTAGTGACAGATGATGTGGAAAAAGCTGAAGTACTTAATGCTTTCTTTGCCTCTGTCTTCTGTCTTCATAGACAAGGTAAGCTCCCAGACTACTGCACTAGACAAAGCCATATGGGAAGGAGGTGGGCAACCCTTGGTGGGTAAAGAACAAGTTAGGAACTATTTAGAAAAGCTAGAAATACACAGATCCATGGGTCCAGATTTAATGCATCCAAGGTTACTGAGGGAGTTGGCAAATGTTATTGCAGAGCCTTTGGCCATTATCTTTGAAAACTTGTGGAGATTGGCAGAGATCCCGGATGATTGGAAAAAGGCAAATGTAGTGTCTGTCTTTAAAAAAGATAAGGACAATCCAGGAAACTACAGACCAGTCAGCCTTACCTTAGTCCCCGGAAAAATCATGGACAGGATCCTCAAGGTATCCATTTTGAAGCACTTGGAAGAGGAGAAAGTGATCAGGAATAGTCAACATGGATTCACCAAAGACAAGTCATGCCTGACCAATCTGATTAGCTTCTATGATGAGGTAACTGGCTCTGTGGATATGGGAAAGTCAGTGGATGTGATATACCTTGACTTTAGAAGAGCTTTTGATACAGTCTCCCTCAAAATTCTTGCCAGCAAGTTAAGGAAGTATGGATTGGATAAATGGACTGTAAGATGGATAGAAAGCTGGCTAGACTGTCGGGCCCAACGAGTAGTGTTTAACAGCTCAATGTCAGGTTGGTGGTCAGTTTCTAGCAGAGTGCCCCAAGGATCGATTTTAGGGAGGATTTGATAGCATCCTTCAACTTCCTGAAGGGAGGTTCCAAAAAGGATGGAGAGAGGCTATTCTCAGTAGTGGCAGATGGCAGAACCAGGAGCAATGGGCTCAAGTTACAGTGGGAGAGGTCTAGATTGGATATTAGGAAAAACTATGTCACTAGAAGGGTGGTGAAGCACTAGAATGGGTTACCTAGGAAGTTGGTGGAATCTCCAGCACTAGAGGTTTTTACATCTCGGCTTCACAAAGCCCTGCTGGGTTGATTTAGCTGGGATTGGGCCTGTTTTGGGCGGGGAGCTGGACTTGATGACCTCCTGAAATCTCTTCCAGCTCTATGATTCTATCATAACCTGTGCTCAAAATCCAAAGTATTGTTTCCAAATATTAGGGTTGTCTTGACCATACTATGTGTTGGATAGTTAGGTATTGTCTTACTGAATTCCACATTCTGTTCCAGTTGGTTAGGATGTTCATTTTCTCTCCCAGTTGTTTGGTAATAGTAGTATGAGCTGTTAAGCAGCTGCTGCATTTCATTGCAGAAGTAGCTGCGTATCAGTGGTGGATGAAATTTCCTGTATATAATTTTCTTTCTACTTGTAAAGCACTTTGAGATCCTTAGGGAATAAAATACAATATATATATGTATGGTGATTTGCTGGTAGTAGCCTGATGATTCATTTTATTTTCTAATTATTATTTATATTTGTGTAGCTGTAATTCTTAGCTTTTTAGCACTAGTGAGAAAGGGAATTTATTACTGATACTCTGTAACATTTATTTTCTTCCTTGCATTTTCAGTGCCATTTTTCTTACTCATTATAACAAATTATATAAAATGTGTGTGCTCAGACAAATATGCCTGCTTCCTTGCAACCTAATTGTTCTTTCCCTCAGTCTGATCCTTATATAATTACAATACTTTGTGTGTGACAATGTAACAGTTATCATTCGAATGTATTGTGATTTTCCAGAAAGTGGCATGTGAACCAAATGAGGAACATGAAGGAAAGAAACTTTATTTTGTGTGAGTGATGAATATAGTTGCAGTTTAAGTATACATCTTCATTATGAAATATTGCAAATGCTAACTTCTTTATATTACAGTTTTATTTGTGTTCATTTCTTTAGTTTTCTTGCAAAATGTCCCTATTTATTATTAAAACTAACTCATTTTTTTGTGAAAAGATATATGATAATTACACAGAAACGTGCCTCTTCTAGAGCACCTCATTCTGAAGTTAGATTTCTGAGTTTAGAATGTTAGATCTTTGTGATGTGGAGTATTTTTTATTAATTGTACATGCCATTTATATATCCAGCGATCTTTGATCCTTATGTTTATTGTGATGATTATTGCCATACCCACATAGCAAGATATTATTAAAACATGAGCTAATAAATGAAGAACTCGGTTTAATTGAGCTTGTGTAAAGACAGGAAACATTTTATAAATAAGCATTTCCAAAAGGGAACAATAATTTTAAAGCAAATGTTACAATGAAAGTAAAACAAGTATGATAGATTGTAGATACCAGGCAGCACCACAGGAACATTGTATATATCAGAGAGAGTGCAATACTTATGAAAACATCCTTTAAACACACATTGTCCTTACATCTTTTCTTTCTCAAGTAGCATTTTCATGGGTTTGTCTTGGTGAAATATTGTGATATGAAGCACATTTTTCAAATGTTTTTGTTAAGAACCCTACAAGACCCCCCACTCTTTACTCAGACTTTGGAGGAAGGAGATTTGTGATAATAGCTGACACCTGTTGGGAAGAGCGTTGTTGTTTGGACTTGACTTTTTTATGGTTAGACAAGCTCTGGCTTAGGGGTGAGAAGTGGCTATTCAGTTTGCTTCTGTTAAAAGCAGTGCTAGCCCTAATTTCCCGTATATTCCCTACTGGAAATTCAGGGTTCCTTTCAAAGTGTAATACCATACTCTGGACATATAATTGTGGTATGTTGCTATAGATGTTTTTTTTTATTTTTAAATGTTTATTACCCTGAGACACAGAAATCATGAGTACTGCTAACAATGTTAGATGAAAGAAGTACATTGGATACTCCCTGCACTTCTGTTGTTAAACTCCAGGGATGAAATCCTGTCCCTGTTGAAGTCAATGGGAGTTTTACCATTTCACTTGAATGGGATCAGGATTTCACAGAACAGATGAGGAAGTGCTGGGGAAAGAGGAGAAGAAAGAAATGTAAAAATGGCAAAGGTTAGGATTAGATGAAATAATATGGCAAAGGAACAAACAGGCGGTAAAGAGGACAAATATGCCAGAGTGGGAGGGGAAAATGTTAAATGCTTTGGGGAAAGGGAGAAAATTGTCATAGGTGGAGTGAGAAAAGATTGGCAAAGAAGGGAGAGGGAAGGTAAATAATATGAAAATAAGAGGGGTGTGTCTGTTGGGGAGTGGGGGAGTTAGAAAACAGCAGAGGTAAAGAAAGACAAGAAAAGAGAAAGGGAAAATTCATCCCACCATAGACGACTGCTCCTGTCAGTCACAGATGACTGTTGCTTCTAGAAAGGTCAGTTCAGGCATCACCAAGTGACAGAAGTCATAGGGAATACCACATCATCTGAAGTAAGGTAAATAAAAGGATAATAAGGCTCAAACCCAATTTTTTGTCATTGGTAGGCTTCTGTCTACTTTGATTTATGAATGTAACCTGGAATTGTGTGGGAAGTTCCAGTGAATATGCTTATTCATTTTTCTGTTATCTCCTATTGTCTAATATTCTTCTACCCATATTGCCTTACAGTATATTTTTCAAGTGACTAGAACATTTGAAAAGCTAGAAAGAAATTCATAAGAAAGACTACGCCCAAGAATTACTGTCTAGACACTGGGTAATACTGAAATCTTCTTGAAGGCCTTAACACACTTGAGAACCATGCTTTACTGAAGCCAGGTTACATGTTTTATAAGGAAAACATACGTTACGTCAAAATAAAGCTACAGTCATTCTGTTGTGTTTTTCTGAATATATACCTTCTTTAAAATATTAGCCATCAAGTATAGCTCTTGTTTAAGATTTTGCTGACCCATATGAATATTTGTTCATTCTTTGTTCCTCTAATTGAGCGTTAAAAATTTCTGATCTGCAGCTTTTTCATAAGCAGTTAGTGTTCAGTTGTGATGACTGTAACAATAGGAAGGACAGCAGTGTCAAGTTATTTATAAACCTTCAGCATTTCATTTTCATGAAGGTTAAGGTTACCATACACTTTTGATCCTATAGACTAGGTTAATAACTCTCCTGCTATATGTCACTATCTCCCCACGTAATTCACATTATAGACAATGTTTCCCTTAGACCAATTTGATTTGCTTTATTTGTCTTTCTTATGAACCATACAAGGGGATGCTGTGTTTTTAATTAATTTTCTTTTACTTCTGAAAAGCTGTTTTACTAGATCATTTCAGATTTTATTAATCAGTGGAAAGGGCATCACATAAAGAAAAGGAAAACAGCATGATAAACGTTGTGACCTTCTAGTGAAAAACGGTGCAGCATGCATAGAAGACGGCTGCATTAGATGGAGGAGGGGGAGAAGGAAGTGGGTAATTATTTGTAGCAGTGCTTTTACTGTTGTTGGAATGAGACAGACTAACAGTGGCAGCAGTCATTTTGCTGAATCAAAGTCCATGTTAGTCGCATTATACACTGCCACAAAAGGTTGTTAAGGCTGGTATTAGCATGTACCACTGAGGACATTGGAAGGACTCGATCTGTCACACTAAATCGCCTTCTTGCCCTCAACCATTGAAGTCTCCAGCTCCTCTGACATGTTCTTTCATTAATGGCCTGGCCTTGACAACTGATCCTAATTGCCTCTGAACCACACTTCATGTATTATTGGTGTCTGCCTGCCCTGGTTCATGTCAACAAGCCGCAGCATGCACAGGGTGTGCCCGGTGCCTTTTGCTGAAATGATGCTCACATAGTCATTTACCTCTGAGGGTTTGGGTCTCACTGGGAATGCAGTACAAAGCTAAAGATCTTCCTGTCTCTTCTTAGTAATACTTTAATGTGGATCTGTGCTAGGTACTTATTAGGTGGGTATGAAGACCGAGTAAAGCATCAGATCAATCATTCAGGATTCCATTAAAGCAGAGACTGGAAATGTTAAAGAAAAGTTGCCTATATTTTAGTTACTATGTAAGTGTTTATTCATTCTGAAAGGCTTGCTGAGCTAGAAAGACAGTATAGCTTGCACTTTTTTTTCATTTTAAAAAGCTATTCTCATTTGAAGTAATAGCCTAAGAGAAATAATATTTTAATATTGATATAGTTCCTGTAGGTTGAAATTCTTTGATCATAAAAAAGTGGAAAAAATCTTTTAGTTGAGATGTAAATTAAAATAAAAACCATTCAAAATCTCAATAGTCTGTCATTTAAAATTAAACAGCCTCATATCTTTACGTAATTTCCCAGAAACTGAATTGCTTTAAAAATTATAATTCTCATTGCATAATGGGCTAAATTTGTTTTCTTAGTTCTAAAATCTTTTTAACTGTATTCATTTAGGATACAATGTTCAGGTATATTTTAATTCAAAATTTTGTAATAAGCATTATTTGCTTGTAGTGAGCTTTTATTTTTAAATCCCAAAATAAAATGTCTAGCTGTCCAGGATATTTATTTTTTCTTAATAGTTTGGTTGTGATTTAAAATTTGCTTCAATCCTGTGACTTTTTTATGACTACTGCAATGTACAATAAGACTGTATTATTTCAATCTTTTCATCCTTTTTTATTTATTGAAGGCTTTTTTCTGGAGAGCATTTTAAGAATGTAAGTTTTACCAGTGATAATAAAAAATAAATCATAGAAGCTGTTTGGTGCTAGGTATCATTTAGCCTAATCTAGACAGTGACATTTGGGCCACTAACAGCATAATCATAGTTATTGCTACAAATTGCTCCATGTTTGAGTTTTAATGTTATAAGTAAATTATGCCACAGGATAAAATATATGTTTCTTTGGGAATTAAACATGTTTATTTCAGCAATGTGAATATGGAATATCACGTATATAATAGGTTTGTTTCATGTAGTAATACTGCCACCTTCTGAATCAGTGAAGAATTGTCCAGAAAATTTATCTTTCTCTCCCCACACCTTACCTTTCCTTCTTTCCTGGACACTTTTTCAGAATGTTTTTCAAATTGGCCATTTGCTTTGAAGCCAGCAAGTATACCCTCCTAAAGTAAAAAAGCACTTGATGCTAGAAACAGCTGAATCCTATTATCAACGTGATTGCTTCAAAAGCCACTATGGGAGAAGGCTTAACTTCTTAGAGATGTTGCATTCCCAATGTGACAATCTGACAGGCTAGGAGAAGTTAGCCAGAAGAGTCAATGTTCAACATTTGGTAAAAGTACATCTCTAAGAATACAATACCCTTTAACTTGAGGACCACAAAATTGTCCTTGTTGGTAATTTTCATGCACTGCCAAAAGGCTTTGTGGATTGTAAGTTAATTCTGGTGCAGGAATCATGTAGCAAAAAAGGTTGCTTGGTGGTTATAGGGCAGAGGTGGCCACAGCTGGGATTAGGAAACGAAAGGGATTGCAAACATTCTTTCACCATCATTCAATCAGACAACGTGCCCTTCAGCAGAACAGCGAGCCCTCCTGATTCTCTCGAATTAGGAAGATTAGCATGAAGCGCATAATGCGGGATGATGGAATTTGTCATAATTTGCATTGTCCTGGAAAGATTCTGTTTGATAGAGCGATGCATCTCGGAGCATGTCATGTCCCACGGGCAGGTCATGGAGGAAGCTTGGCAGAAATAATTTTGCGATATGTGCATCAGTTGTAAATGCCTCATAACCAATTTGTCAAAAAAAAATGGAGGTCAGGAGAGTTGAAGGAGGTGGGCATTTACCCAAACAGAACGAGAAGTTTAACACAGTGATGATAAATCAGAATTGTATAATTTGGAGTAAAATATGATTGCATACAATTAATGTGTACTCTGACTAGATATATGATAGGTTACTGACATAATTTCTCTTTCTGTAATTTATAAGAAAGGTAAACTTCTTGCTAATTGTACATGATCATCACTGTAAAGAGTTCTTATGAGAAGTCCTTATAGAAATCATTGGACACAAGAGCATCAGGAGGGCTTTTCTGAGCAATTACTTCTGACCTTGATAATGTTCCCAAACTGCAGATAGAAAAGGATAATCAGCATGTAGTTGACAAAACGGACATGACAGTGTTACTTATCTGCTGCGGCATTTCTGGAAATGGGCATGTAGAATTCAGACAGGCAAGGGGAACACGCTTATTTACAGTAGCATAGCAAGAAGAAAAGGTCCAATGTCATGAATTGACCGGGGTTTATTTATAGACCACCTGACAACGATGCCACTATCTTTGATATTTAGAAATTTCTTCCACCAAAGAACATTATAACTAGTGCTCATAGGTTATGTTATTTATCATTTCAATATCTGGTTCTACTTCAAGAAGACATTTTGTGATGTCTCCTTTATTTGTCTTTCTTTATTCATTTCAAACAAAAGATTAATGTTGGCGGTTCAGTAACGCTGATCTTTTGTGACAGTTGAGCATTTGTGAGTTGAGGGTCTAATAAGGAAATAAAATAAAAAAGGGGTAAATGAAAATAAAATTGTCATTTGTAACACCAGTCTTACAATCCGTGATATATAAATGTTTCTTCTTACCTAATGGTTGATAGTAAGACTTCTCTGCCTTTCAGAGGGTTATAATTGTAGAATTAGAATTTTGAAAACAGAATTACCTTAGGGTGCAGCTCAACATGAATAAATCTTTCAACACCCAGTATCAGGAAACATGATACATGTGAAACCAATAATAATGTACAGTTATTACTAGATCAAGAGGAACTATGTAAAGAAAAAAGAAAAAAGCAGTATTATTTATAGGATTCTATAGTCTAAAACTGGGTTTTAACAATGTTAGTTCAGTCATTCTAAATCATTTGTTGCTTCCAAATAGCCCTTTATATGTGCTTTATGAGTTTTTAATCTCTCTCTTATCCATAGTTTAGAGCTCTAATTAAGTTTTCAGACAAACTGTGATGCTAGTCAGAGATAATAGCTGATGTATGATGTCAGTAAAAAAAAATACAGTTTTTTTAAAAGGGAAATTTCCCATAAAAACAATCTCTGCAAGACCATGAAAAAAACTGTACTTTTCTTGATTTGCTCCCCCTATCTTTATGAACTAGTATTGCACGATGTACAGTGAACTAAGTATCACATTTTTCAGATGGCTAAGTGTATTTTTAGAAGCTATGCATACTAAATATATATTTCTAATTAAGTATTATATTTTTTCCATTTTTGCATTCAAAATGTGGTGAATATTTTTCAGTGGGCCTATTTTGCAAACATTGTGACACACATGCAACAAGTGTCTATGATTTGTATAATTTCTGTGATTGCAGGACTTCAGAAAATGTTACACCCTGTCAACCATTTACATTTCATTATTCATCCATGTTATACTCTGAGAATTTTGAGAACTAATAATAGTAAATTGATAAGCAAGAAGTTAGCAGGTAGTCTTCAAATGAACATCAAGAATCACTGTATAGCAGAAATAATTTCCTGTCTAATAGAATCAAAGGCCCAGGAGACAAGTAGTTGGAGATAAAGCAAGCAGATCATCTAAAAGTTTGCATAGCTTACCTAATGACATAACAATGTTCTGTTGTTTAGCTTCTCTACTCACTGTGAATATTAAATGAAGTCTGTTTGAAGCTATGGGGAGGTTCTGTTTGGATATACGATAAATGAGTGATGCAACTTCCTACACAGTCTTCTCAGTATGCAGCCACTTGTGTGAATATATCCATCTACCTCTCTCTCTTTTTTAAATGGTGGTGTATACATTGAGCTCAGAAGAAACTGTGATGAGATCCCATTGTGGAAGTTAATAGAATCAGTCTTTTCTTGTATAATGTCTCGTTTAGGCCTCATCTTCAGCTATTTTGGAAAAAGTATGATAAACACTATCAGATGTTCTGTGTCACTGGGATCTTAAATGGAAGCTTTCTAAAAAAGACTATATCCTATAAGAACAGAAGACGGATATTAATGGAAAACATATTTTATAACTCATCAGTTACTTACTAAATGTGAAAATATTCACAATGAGTTTAATTCTATGAAATTAATTCTATGAAATATGATCCTAGTAACACTACCCAGATCAGAAATATGAGGTAATATACTCCTCCAAGAAATGCAGGTTATATTAGAAAAACTACCAGTTTTAACTTGACTGCTGAGAATTTTTTAAAGGGGAATGTACCTAGCTAACAGTGCTTTTCCTTTTTCTGTTTTTTTCTACCACATTTTGACATGCATTTCTTCTTCGAGTGATGGTCCCACAGAGGGATTATTCATGCACACCATGTGTCTGTAGTCAGAGAATTTGAAAGTAATATCCCTTGGTCTATGAATGTGCTGTGGCTTGCCTTGTGCTTCTATCCAAATTGCAGTAAAGTGCAGTTTAGAGTGACATCTTGTCAGTTCCTTCTTACCACCGCATGGCTCGCATCAGGCCTCTGAAGTACATCTAAGCACAATAACTGTATGTAGTTTTTAAAGTGTTTTTACAATATATTTCAAGTTTTAGTTATTTTCTAGTTTTTAAAAGTTATTTAACTTCATTTATTTTACATAGGTTTGGAGGTTTTATATTCCTCTCACTCCTCCTCCTCCTCCTCTGCCCCCTACCTCTCGCCGCCACCTCAGTACTTTCTTGTGGGTTCTGGACTATGGGACTATGCCCAGGCCTTCAGTCTTTAAATTCTGCATCTTCTGCTCATGGTTCTTCTCAGTCAGTGATGACCACAAGTGCTGCCCTTATTGCCCGGGAGAAGCTTGTATCGCAGCCTGGTGCAGTATTTGTCAGTATTGTCTAACTGCACCTGAGAATACCAAGAGGTTTGCTTCCAGAAACATGTAATGGAACTTGCCATCAGACTGCACTCAGACCCAGGCCAGGGAACCCTTCCCCTCCGTAACATCAGCCTGATTCAGTGAGAAACACACCTCCTGCTACTCTGTCTGATTCTGGTGCTAGTTTGGGAAAGAAAGAAAAAAAATTATGGATTGGAAAAGAGGATTAGTGAGTGAGTCAGAGGGAAACACTCAGAAAGAAGAGGGAGAAAAAAACACAATTGACATGTCAGAGAGGGAAAGACTAAAAAAAAAGTAAGAGAGAAACTGAAAAAAGGAGAAGGAAGAAGGAAACAACAACAGAGTCCTCTCTCACTGCAGCAGTCTGGGGCAAGTGAGAGGCACCTCTCTGCCAGCTGTAGCAGCTCTGGGGAGGCTGGGTTGAGGGGTGTCTCTCTCCCATCTATGGCAGGACCATGCTGTTGGGGAGTGCGGGGGTAGGGGGGAGAACTTTGAGAAGGTACTTATCCTCTGGCCCCAGCAGGTCCCTGTTAGCCCTGCTGCAGATAGAGGAGCTTGCTTCTCTTCTAGCCCTAGCAGGAATGTCCCGCAGCTGGGGAAGAGGTGTGCTCTACCATTCCCGTCAGAGAGCTGCCATGGCTGGGAGTGAGGAATATTTCTCCAGCTTCAGAAGGGAGCTGCTGTGGCTGGAGGAGAGGGGTCTCTCCCTCTACTGCACAGCCTTGAATCCTTGTGTAGGGCTTTTTAGGCAGCTGTGCGTGTGTGATTATGAAGCTTAGAGGGAACCCTGGTGTGCAAACTACAAAGCTCCTTTTGGTGGCAAAACTCTGCTGTTTTCCTACAAAATAAAACCACCTCAATGAGGTTATGTCTGGACGACAGGGTTTTTTAAAAAAAAGACCACTTTTTTCAAAAAAACATCATCTGCATCTAGACTGCCTCTGCGTTCTTTTGAAATTAAATCTAAAGAACGTGGCAGTGGTTTTTACAGCAGTAAATCTTATTTTACAAGGAAGAATGGCTTTTTTCAAAAGAGCTCTTTCAAAAAAAGTCGTTCTTGACTGCAAACAGGGTTTTTTTGAAAGAGAGCATCCAGATTGCCTGGGTGCTCTCTTTTGAAAAAGCAGATCACTTTTTCGAAAAAAGTTTTCGAAAAAGTTTCTTTTGAAGGAAGCATGTAGTCTAGACATACCCTGAGAGGGATAAAGCTTTTTGCAACACAGTTAAAGCAATAGCACATCAATGTAGACACTGCTGGGGGGAGGGTTTGGTTGGTTTTTTTGTTTTCTTTTCTTTTTGACATAACTGGCTTCCAGTTGTATCCCACAGTGCCTGCGATGACTGCTATGCTTACTGTTTTGATCTTCCTACCATCTGACAGCCAAGAGTACTGCTCCTTTTGGAGAACAGAAAACAACTCATTAATATGGAATGCTCATGTTCTGCCCCGCACTTGGAACACAGTAGCAAGGAAACTCCTGCTACAGGGAGTGGTGAGGAGGAAGAGGTCTGGACTGCAGTGCGTCTTGTTAGTGTGGATACATTCAGTCGAAACAAGTTACTAGTATTGTGGCTATATGATAGTGGCTTTAATTAAAGCTGTTAATTAACTTTTGCCAACAGAATTTTGTAGCGTAGACAAGTCCTTAAACTGAAGGCAAAAAGTTAAGTAAGGGAAGAAAACATGTCATGGAGTACAGTAAAAAGAAAGTTTAAACAAATACTAGAAAAGAGCAAAAATTATATACGTGGTCCTTGTGTGGTTCCCCATTATCATAGTATCTGAGCACCTCACACTTTAATGTGTTTATACCCATAACCGCCTTATGATGTAGGGAAGTGTTATCTCCAAATTACATATGGGAAGCTGAGGCACAGAGAGGCTAAGTGATTTGCAAAAGTCATACATGAAGTCTGGGGCAGAGCAACAAATTCAACCTAGATCTCCCTTAACTACTATTCTGTTCTGATAGCTTTTGTACTGTAGAACCTAAGCACCAGACTCATTCTTGTAGTTAAAAACAAATAAAGCAATAAATGACCCTGGCTGAATGAGACCATGTTTTCATTATTGTGTTTATTTATGTAGAGAATAATAATAATACAATTCTATATGAAATATAGAGCTAGCTGAAATTCTAATTAATGTGAAATTTCAGAGTTTGAAAAAATACTGGTAACATTTGTGAGACCGTTTTCATTTTGGACTATTTTCTGATAAACCACAGTGCTGATAAAAGTTTCAAAATTTTGAAAGTATGGGGAGAAAAGTTCCAAAGAAATATTGTTGCTATCCCCCATTTTTTAAACCAATTCTGATTCAAAGTGTTGTTAAAGTGACTGTTTGCTTCAAGAAATGTTAAAATGCCAGACATAATTACAAACTGTAAGTCAGCAGTGACACTCTGGGAAGTACTTGCCATGGGGTGGGAAAGCTGGCCTGGGAAGAAAAAATAGGGAGTGAAGTATAAGAATTAATGAGATGCCACTGAGATAACTGGGCCATTGCATTCGGCCCTGTGTTTATTATTAAATATTTTTTCCTTCAAGTTGTACAATGTGATTTTTTTGCTAAAAATTAAGCACTTTTGTTAACTAATATTCAGAAGTACACAGTATGTCACAACCTTAAAATAAAACCAGTATATGATTTCAGTGTACTGCTAGCTAGTCAATTGTATTTTCTCATTAGCATTATAATTCCATTTTCAGTAGCTCCTGTGGTTCACGGTCCTTATGTTGTTCTCAGTAGGAGTTGCTGGGTGCTAGGCATTCTTGAAAACATGGCCACTTTTTTAAGTGATTAATGGGAGCATTGTTCTTTTGAAATCTGGTCCCAGTTGTGTGTATTGAGCTTTTTTCAAACTTTTGCCAACCATAATAAATGGAACAGTAATAGTAATTATAGCTGCCATTTTATACAATTATATGTTCCTGCCTATTTATAATGATTATTTAAAAATTGTTTGATAATTAAATTCTGTTTTGAAAGTTATTCTAATGTAAATCCATCATAATAAACTTGACTACAGTAGTGTAAATTAGAGCAGACTTTGACTTCTTATAGGTAAAAATGTTCTTTCACTTTAAATGTTTTCAGCTTTGTTAAGGGGACAACTGCTAACATTCAATGCAAAAGTAATCTATTGAGGATCTAACGCAACTCCACTGACATCTCTGAGGCCATCTCTACACTGCATGGAAGATTGACATTGCCATGGTTGATCTTCCGGGGTTTGATTTAACGGGTCTAGTGAAGGATAGGGATGTTTAATTTCGATTAATCAGCAAATCGAGTAGTCGATGGAATTTCCGTAGACTACTCGATTAGTCAGTGGAGGGGCACTCACTATTCCCGCTGCGTCTCTGCCCCATCAATGAAGTAAGAGCCTTGCAGCAATTGAAGATAGGTCAACTCCAGCTACTTAATTAACGTAGCTGGAGTTGCATATCTTAAGTTAGCCTTCTGCTCTAATGTAGACCCTGTGTTATTGGGGACTGCTTGATTCCTTGCTTGCTCCAGGTTCACTGCTGCACCTTTGCCTTTTAAATGTAATAAGAGCCTGCAGTCCCTGCTCATGCCAGGTCCTGTCTCAGGCAGTCCCTGCTCATGCCAGATCCCAACTGCTGCGCCTCTGCCTTTTAAATTTTGTTGCCATTTAAAAGGCAAAGGCTCAGCGGGGAACCTGGGGCAAGTGAGGACTCAGGAAGTCCCTGCTCGCACTGGGTCCTGACTGCTGTGCCTCTGCTCTTACTATATTTAAAAGTCAGCAGCAGTCCCAACTTGCGCATTTTCCTCCCCCCCCCACCCCCACCCCCACAGAGATAGTGCTGGCTGGAACTGGCTTTTAAGCCTGCTTCCCCCAGCACCAACTCCTGCCTCCCCTTGCTGCCTCTGGGTACGTCTACACAGCAAAGTTATTTCAAAATAACTTTCCTAGCGTCTACACAAGCCAACTGCTATTTCTAAATTAATTTAAAATAGCAGAGGGCTTATTTCGAAATTGGTAAACCTCATTCCACGAGGAATAGTGCCAATTTCGAAATTGCTATTTTGAAATAAGCGCTGTGTATATGTTTATTTCGAAATAGAGGGCCTCCAGGCCTTCCCAGGGTGCCCTGCTGGTCGCCCTGGCCACAAGGTAACTTCTGTCCTGATGCCCTGTCAGAACCAGTTCTGGCCGGCCTTAAATGTGATTCAGTGTCCCAATCAGTGTGGATGTGCTATTTTGAAATAGCAAAAAGCTATTTTGAAATGCATTTTGTGTGTAGACGCGTTATTTCAGAATAAGATATTTTGACATAATTATTTCAAAATTGGATATTTTGAAATAACGTTGTAGTGTAGACATACCCTCTAATACAGAGGCAGCAAAGAGAGGGGAGTAACTAGTTGAGTAGTGACTCAGCTACCCAACTAGTCACTTACATCCCTAGTGAAGATCCGCTAAATTGAATTCAGAGGGTGCCCCATAGGCGACAGTACTCCTGTTCCTCATGAGGATTAAGAGAAACCAATAGGAACTTTTGCTCCCGTTGACCTCCCACTGTGTGGACAGCTATTTAAGATACGTCGACTCCAGCTACTCAATTAACATAGCTGGAGTTGCATATCTCAAGTTGACCTTCTGCTCTAGTGTAGACCTGACCTAGAAGTCTTTCCATTTACTTCAGAGGATGCTGGTTTAGGTTTTGCATGTGGCCAAAAACATCTAAAGTAGCATTAATAATTCTTCACATTCAAGGTGTCACTCTGAAAATAGCATTGAGGGTTGTTTTGTTTTGTTTTGTTCCTAATTTTAGAAACTGCTACTGCCACAGAATTTCATTTAGCCATTAAAAGATCCTTACCCCAGAGCCTTTAATCCCTGTAAACTTTGCCATTCTACTAGCTTAATGTTGCTTTTTTATTATTTTGATTTGATTCAGCCTCCTGTTGTTAGCTTTTTAATGAATATTTGTTCATATTATTCAACACTTTGTCATCTCATCCCAATTAGATTCTGAAAGGACAGTCGACCATACCCCAGTTGAACTCTCAGATAAAAATTAAGTTTAATTTGAGCAAAGTTTAGGTTTTTACTTATTTATCTAAATCTGTTTGACAATTCTTTCATTAGTTAGATTTAGTCAAATATGATCCATTTCAGACCTAGAAATTTCTGGGGTTAAAGCTGAAGAACTGGAAGAAAAGAACTGGAAGAAAAAAACTATTTTGAATAATTTTAAGAGGGCCAATATCATGCATCTCTCTCTCTCATTGTTCCTGCCTCTCATCCAACCATGTGACCTTTTCTTTCTGCCCAGAACCTTTCTTTGTGTTCTCAAATATTAGGTATCTCTTCTTTCTAACTGAATATAGCTAGGCATGGTCAAGTGATTACTAAAGGCATTATTAAGCCTTACAGTTTTATTCTTTTTTTTTTTTTTTTTTTTTTTGCCATGTTCCATTTGCATCTTGTTAGCTCTTATCCTTATATTTATCATATTAGGCCATTTTCAGATTTGAGTCTGAGGGAATAACTTCTGTTTCCTCTTCAGAGGGTGTTGAAACAATGTAAGTGCATGCATGTATTCTTTGACTTGCAACTTCTTCCATACCCCTGTAATTTACATTGACTTATACTCACTTGCCAATTTGTAATTTATACCAACTAATGCATCTTGTTTTTCAAGTGGCATGCTAACTGTTGTGTTTGACAATTCGGCATGAAATGTTTTTGACAAAGAACTTTGTTTTCAAAAATGTGTTTAGTGGGTATGAGTTTAGTGTCTCCAAAATTAGATCAAATCTCAGTTTTTGCAGTTTTTCTTGCTTGAAGGTTCCACTCTTTCTTGAGCAAAAGTTAAAATAACCTCTACTTCATTTTTTATTTGTTTATATTACTCTCATGCTTGTAGGGCCTACATTCTCCTAGGTGATGTACAAATACAACTGAAATACGGTCCCTGCCCCGAAATGTATGAGACAAGGGACAATAGATGGATATAGACGGATGGTGGAGTACTGGTAAATAACAGTATTAGTCAGCTTGATAGGCAGTGGTCTTAGCAAACCAATGGCATATTTATTGTCACGTTTTTTATAGGAATCATGGCAGGAAGTGAGTTGGTCAGAAACCAAGCAGGCAGGCAGGCTCCGAAGAACAAAATCTGCACGGTGGAAGTTGAAAATAGTGCCAAATGCAGTGAACTGTTTGAACTTTTTGTTATCCTTCTAGTCCTTTTGAATGAACAAGAGCTATGTAGTGTAGAATCCTATGTAGTGTAGAATCATGTGAGGGCTAGAATGACATGGGCTACATCTAGAGTGCAAGCATCTTTCAGAAGAAGCTTTTCTGGAACAGATCTTCTGGAAAAAATTTTTTTGAAAGAGAGCATCTACACAGCAAAGATGCAAAGAAAAGATGCTTTTTCGAAAGATAGCATCTGCACTGATTGGACGCTTTCTCATATTTCAGTTGTGATTACTGTGGAGAGAGTGGTCACCAGGGCACCTGTGCTTTTTCCTGGAGGCTTCTTCTTTCAAAAAAACACTCTCTTCCACATATACACATGCCTTTTTCCATGAAAGGCTTCTTCCTTATAGAAAGAGGTTTTCCGCTGTCAGAAAAACCCCTCCATTCTTTCAACTTTCTCTTGAAAGAACGCTATAGCAGTATGGATGTAAGTGTAGTTTTTTCGGAAAATCTCTGCAGTGTAGACATATCCAAGAAGAACAAGACAGAACTAATTTCTGAACACTATGGGTGTGTCTAGACAACATCTCTCTGTCGACAGATGTAGATTAGGAATGTTAATTGCTAATGAAGTAGGGATTTAAATATCTTGTGCTTCATTAGCATAAACATGGCCACTGCTTTTTTTGAAATGGAGCTTTTTCGAAAGAAACTGGTAGTCTAGATGCAGATCTTTCAAAAATACAACCCTTTTCCGAAAGTTCCCTTAACCCTCATAAAATGAGGTTTACAGGGTCTTTCGAAAAGCGGTTGTATTTTTGAAAGATTTGCGTCTAGACTGCCGGGTTGTTGTTTTTTTTATAAAGCTCCATTTTGAAAAAAGTGGTGGCCATGTTTATGCTAATGAAGCACGAGATATTTAAATCCCTGCAATCTCGACATGCCTAATCTACATCTCTCTGTCGACAGAGAGGTGTAGTCTAGACGCACCCTATGATTCCACAATCATATTAAATGAACTTAGGCAGTTGTCATGGTGCCAGGTTGCTAATTCAGAATGTCAGAAATTCTGACTACGCATTTTCAAATATGATCTTCAATAAGATCATTTCTGAAAGAGCCATTAAATCAGCATTCTTAACTCTCATTATTTCCACGAGAAAATTATTATTTGGGACTAAAGCTATATGTCTATATGCATTGTAGAAATGATGCTTCAAATCTGGTTCGGCTAAAGCAGTGGTTCCCAACTTTTTTTATACCAGGGACTGGCAAACTCATTCACAAACTTTTGGCGAACTAGTAACATTTTATTTGCATATTTGCATGTTCATTATGCAAATAATAAATATGCAAATATGCAAATAAAATGTTACTAGTCCTCCAGAAGCTCTGGCCCCCCAGAGCCCTGCAGTGCCAGTCCTAAATCCTAGGGCCCCCACCCCTCCACTACCCCCCCCCCCAGCACCAGCCAGTGACCCCAGAGTCCCCTGCACCCAACTACCCCAGTGCCAGCCTCCTGGCCTCAGAGACCCTCCCAGGGCCAGCCCCCTATCCCAAACGGCTCAGTGCCAGCCCCCTGTCCCTCTGGAAGCCCTCCACCACAAGACCCCTCAGTGCCAGCCTCCTGTTTCCACAGCCCCACTACTGCACCCAAACTCACCCAGAGCCAGTGCCAGCCCCAGTCCCCAATATTAGCCCCCCCTAGTGCTAGCCCCCATCCTCTTAGCGCCCCCCCGCCGCTCCAGAGCTCCCTAGCACTATCCCCACCTTGGAGCCCCCAGTGCCTGCCCCACTCCCCTCACCTAGCCCTGTGCTGCCTCCCACCCCTCAAAAGCTGCTGTGCCAGGCTCCACATGGCCCTCCCACTGTGCAGCAAAGCGCTGTTCCTTGTCTTGGAAGAGACTGAGCCCCTGCCTGGCAATGGTTGGCTGAGAGATGGGGCAGAACATACCTCTCCCAACAGCTGCAGCGGGAGCAGTGTACCCCAGTCCACAGCAATTGAGTCATGTGGTGAGCAATCTGTCATCTTTTTTCACTCTTCTTTCCAAAAGACAGATGTCATAACCCCCTAACAGGGCAACAAAACCAAAAATGTGGTGGTGTTTTCTTAAAAGAGACTGAAAAACCACTCCAAAACCTCCTCTTCTTCTACAAGCTCCAGCCCTCTAAGAAAAATCTCTCAGCTTCAGAGCCCCAAATTAGAAAAATAGGGCAGATGCTCTCTGTAAATAGAGGAAGGTGTTTGCATCCATTGAAGTCCAGTCAGAGAAAGAGAATGAACAGGTTAAAACAATGGGCTGTTGTCCCACAACCAAAAACTTCAAATTGAATGTGTTTTCTGTTTCATTCCTCCTTTGAAAAAGCCATTATGGAGGAGGGGGAGACCCATGACAGAGGTAAAGATGTGTTTCTCTCATGACAAGGCAGGAGCCATTCAGTAATAGGCAACCCACTACCCTGCAGCTGGGGGGAAGGGTCGTCATCTGCCTCCAGTGACAGCAGGGTTGCCGAGGACTCCCTGTCCTGCAGCAGGAGCCATTCAATATCCCAGGGACTTGCTCTCCTCTTCCTTGCAGTCCTGGCCAGGGATTTTTGTTTTATTATCTGAACCTATGAATTATCCAAATCGTTTGTTCCCCAGCATGAGGTATATGTGAGACAAGGAAGGATTCATATAATTCAGAGGTTCAGGTAATTGGTACAATGCAAACCATGAACAGTTATGCTTGTAGCCTGGGGAGCCTCTTACACTGCTTTGTTCTCAGAACACCACTATTGGCCTGTTCACACAGCCTTCAGCGTTCAAATTCACTTCCAGCTGACAAGTTACTCATGAATTATATACAGGACAATATCCACAAATTCTTAGTTCCAGTCTTTTTCTCCTAGAAATGTGCTTCTTGGACAGTCCAGTGCACTACTAAATAATGCAAGCACATAGAAAGTCCATCATTTCATCAAAGGAAAATGAGATATCACCAATCTTGAGATCCCTACATACTTTAAATCCAACATACTTGTTGAGTTAAAACAATAAGAAAAGTTTACCTGCTACAGAGTGATTATAAGTGATAATGCATAAAAGTCAGGAGGGTTACAAAAGAATATGAAAGAGCTCTATGCATGCTAATATCTAATTTAACAAGCTAGTGAACTTAAAAGCAAAGGTTTTGTCTCACTGTATGCTGTTGTAAATTTTATAGGCTTTCTCCTTTCAGCCTGGGACCACTCGTTGCTTAGTTTGGTTCTTTGAGAGTGGTTGATGTCATGAGCAAATAAATTGGAAGAAGCAAAGATAGATGAAATGGAGACCACTGTCTCTCTCTTGTACCATCCTCCACTCTTCAAGGATTAACTCAAACTGGGATACAGGTGACAAGTAGTCTCTTAAAAACATAAAGGTTGAACCATCTCTGTAGTGAAATGTAGATTTTGTTTACATTTTCCTGTTGCTGAAGAATGGCTGCTTAAGGTGTTGATAGCTCTTTGATACCTGACTAAGGTGCTACTGTGGCTTTGCCTATGAAAAACTGGTTTGTGAGTGTTACCCTGAATTACAGTGTAGTTCAGTAACTATCATACACATGTTTTTCCAGGACCATAATATTCAGCAAATTCTGTAGTTTCAAATGATACCTCACAAGGCATATGTACTAAAGGTATCATAGTCTTGTAAAAATAGTAAACATAATTGTATTGACTGTCACAGGAAGCACTGCTCCACTGAAAGTGTTAGAACTTGAAGAGGTGAAACTTGGGACCATGGAGGTTCTGGATCACCGACACCACCACATCAACCTGGAAGGCTTATGCAAACAGAAGTAAAAGAGGGCCCCTGCCCTAAAGAGTTTACAATCTATGTATAAGACGAGCCACAACAGATGGATACAAACAGATGGGTGAATACAAGGAAATAAGGACACAATATGAGTCAGCTCGGTTGGCAGTGATATAAGCACATCAATGCCCTAACCGTTGTCAGGGTGGTTTTTTTTTTTTAAGAAATCAGATAAAAACTTAGAAAGTAGAGTTTTAAGGAGAAATTTGAAGAAAAATGAGATAGTTTTGCAGATATTTACAGGGAGTGTCTTCCAAGCGTGAGACAGAGCATATGGGAAAAAATGTGAAGGTATTTGTTTGAAAATTGAATAAATGAGCAATGGAGGCTGCCATCGTTCGCTGATTGGAGACAACTTTTGACGTCTCAATCAGAGTTGTTAAAGAGGGTGGTGATAGAAAGTGAAGGCACTTGAAAATGAAGACAGGTGACCTATACTGGATGCAATAAAGAAAGGAAAGCCAGTGGAGGGATGCAAAGAAGGTGATATGATCAAAGCATTGGGCTCAGAAAATTATCTTTGCAGCAGCCTTCCAAGAGGCTGGCAAGATTTCATTTGTCAAGGCCAGAGAAAAGGATGTTGAAGAATTTCAAGACTTGAAAATGTTCTCTCTGTGGATGGATGAGAGAGAAAAGGCACATCTTTGAGATGTTATGTATAAATAATCTTAAAGGATTAGATATGGCCTGGATGTGAGGACCCAGAGATATGTCCAAATAGGACTGTCAAGTAAACATACAAATTTAGAATTATGTACAAAAAAACTGCATTCAAAAATAAAACAATGTAAAATTGTAGAGCTTATCTGTCCACTAAGTTTTACTTCTTGTTCAGCCAATCACTCCAACCAACAAGTTTCTTTACTTTGGCATGAGTTAATGCTACCTGCTTCTTGTTTATAATGTCACCTTAAAGTGAGAACAGACGTTCACATGGCAGTATTATAGCTGGCATTGAAAGATATAAATGTGCCTGATAATGAGCTGTGCTTGAAAATCATCCAGGGCAGTGTGGACTATCGCATGGTTGTTTTCATCATCTGTGTCAGATGCCACCAGCAAAAAATGGATTTTCTTCTTTGTTTTTTAGGGTTCTGAAGTTCCCACCTCAGAATGTTGCTCTTTTAAGATTTCTGAAAGCACACTCCACCCCTCTTCCTCCTTAGATTTTGGAAGGCACTTCAAATTCCTAAACCCGGGTGAATGCTGTAACTATCTTTAAAAATCTCACATTAATATTTGTTTTGTCAAATATTCAGTGCAAGTGCTCTTGAAATGAACACCACATGCTCGGTCATCAACTGAGATTGCTATTATATGAAATATATGGCAGATATAGGTAAAACAGATCAGGAGACGTTCAAGTCTACCCCAAGGAGTAGAGTCACAAATTAAATTAACACATTATTTTTTAAAGAGAGTCATGAGCATCGAAATATGATCTTTGGAATGGTGGCCAAAGCATAAAGGGGCATATGAATTTTTAGCATATCTGGCATATATATACCTTTCAATACCAACTACAAAAGTGTCATGTGAACACCTGTTCTCACTTTTAGGTGACATAAATAATAAGCTAGCAATAATGTCTCCCATAAATACAAACAAACTTGTTTGTCTGAGATGGACAAGAAATAGGACTGAATGGACTTGTAGGCTGAATGCAGTTTATATAACAAAAAAATCTACATGTGTAAAATTGTACTTTCATAATAAAGAGATTGTGCTACCATTGTATGTGGTGAATTGAAAAATACTGTTTCTTTTGTTTATTTTTTTACAGTGCTAGTATTTATAACCAAAAACAATAATACAAAGTGAGCACTGCACACTTTGTATTTTGTGTATTTTATATTTTAAGAGAAACACATCCAAAATATTTAAATGAATACTTTTTAATTTATATTCTAATGTTTAAGAGTACAATTAAAATGGTGATTTTGATTAATTTTTAAAATCATGACTAATTTTGTAATTAACTGTGATTATCTGAGGGTGTGTCTATGCAGCGCCCTAAACTCAAAATAAGATACTCAATTTGCGATAAATAATAAATAGGAGAAAGACTTAGAGAGGAAGGAGAGACAAGCCATGGGGAGGAGAAAGGTCATAAAGTATTTTGTCAGATTCCTCTGGACAAAATTGGCATTTCTTTTGTAGAGAGAAAATTGGGAGTCATAAGAGGAGAGGGTTGGAGGAATGAGTCATAAGTGTGAAAATGGTGACTGAACACTTGGGATTTAATTAAGTTGGAGAAGTGGAGTTGTTTACAAAGATTACGGCAGAGAGAAGAAGGGGAGAATTCATTTGTAGTGGAAGAAGTCATTCAGATCACAGAGTTTCCACTGTGCAACAGGAGAGTAGGAGTGGAAGAAGCAGATGTTGGGGGTGAACCTGGACTGGGGGTCAGTATGGTTGAACCTTGTGATGGAAGAGAGTAGCAAGAGTTAATAGCGGAGAAGAGTAAAGCATGAAGAGAATCAACAACCATATGAGTGGAAAAAAGGAAGGGGAAAGCTGAGAGCAGATAAAAAGTCATCAATGCTGATAGAATGGAAGTTACAGAGAGGCTGAATGACCGGTAGCGAAAGAAGGGCATGGTGGGCAATGCATAAAGAAACCAAGAAGGGAAACTCAGCAATAGAGAACAGAAAAACACCATGTCTACCACTATTCTTCAGTGCAGAATGAATTAATTGATAAAATTAAGGCTGTAGCAGCAATATAATGTAAGTTTGCAAGCATGTTTAATCAGAATTAGTATTCTGTGTGGGTGGCGAGAGAGATTACAATAAAGATTTCATATGTTTCATGCTCTCCACAAAAGGCCACCAAGAAAATGGCTAAGAAATGCAGGTTAGAAAGGCTGAAGAAACCTGTTTCATATACAGCGAACAAGCACACTGAAGCTGTACTTTATATACGTCAGTAATTTATATTCTTTAGGCTATCACATTTTGAAATACAACTCGAAATAAATTTAGCAAAATTGTCAAGACATTATAAAGAAAATGTAATATTTCCACACTGAAAGTATTCTGAGACGTGCTTGATTCTGAGCATTATGGGAAACTTCTAGAAATTGAATATTCACAAAAGCTCTTTCATCTGCTAAGTATGCCACAGTAGATCTGAGACATGATGTGAGCGGGAAATGACCATATTGTTACATAAATGTTTCCAGTATTCTCTTCTATATAGGTCTTTGTACTGCACTCATCACTATATTATGTGAGCACCTTCCAGTAACGCATTAAGCAGTGTGACTACTCATCTGTCGCACGTTGTTTGTTCTTTCATCCTTTCCCAAGAGCAAAAAAGGAGTGTGAAATGGCATCTCTGGTTTCAATAAGTGGTTTGTTTGGGGGAGGGGAAGGATTTTAGATACCTGTTTCCATGTGTTTATATTAGAGAAGGCAAAATCAAAGAAATGCATCTGTCACTTGGAGCAGAAAGTGGTCAAGTTTGTGATAGTTCTTATGTCATTCCACAAGCTCGGACCACTCTGGAGACGGTTCAGTGTCAAACATAAATGATCTTTATGCTTGTTGTTGAGAGACAATATTGTGCCAGAGGAGCAAAATTGCCAGACATGGACTTCATCCTAGAATTTTGGTCTTTTAGGTGTCATAGACCCAGGCCACTTTGAAGATAAAGACTGAGACTTTGAACTGGATCTGAAATGTCACAGTATGTTTATACTGGGTTGAAGCATTAAAACAATTGCTTTTGGGTTTTACTTTGCTGTTCTCTGTGAAGACAAGTTGTTCTATCAGGGGAGCAGATAGCTATGCTGGACTCCTGAGCAAGGTGAGGGTGGGGCGGCTCTGCACTCCCCAGTAAGGATGAGGCCTCAGGTGGAAAGGACGGCGCTGAGGGCAGCAGCAGCCAGAGCCACGGGCTCTTTTGAATCACCAGGCCCTGGGGCAGTTGCCCCCATTGCCCTCAAATTGGCAGGCTTGTGTTCCATGATATAGTTTTACTTTGCAGTTAGTTCCACATACGGAAGTTACATTTAGATTAATTAAATAATCGAATAGATGAATTAACTATTTGCTTAGTCTATAAGGGCATCTCTACCTTTGAACTGTAGCAAGAGCTCTGCCAGGCTCTTGCTACAGTTGGAAAGCAGAAGCAGAAGTGGTGATCTCCCTGCTGGCCCTACGTTCCCTGTGGCACCTCAACCTTTGAAATATACAAAAGCTCCAGCAGCTCCCTCCAGCACCAGCTCCTGCTCCTCCCCCTGCTGCCTCTGATGGGGAGCAACTAGTCGAGTCACGACTCAACTATCCAATAAGCATTTGCTTACTAGTCAGCTAGTCTCTTGTATCCCTACTTCAGCCACCTAACTGCATATTTGTGCACCATTTCCTGCACATATGAGTTTTACTCCTATGGTTGAAAGTTCCATGATGCCTGGAGAGAGGAGTTACTAATCAGGGAGCTTTAAGCAATGTTTTAGGTCACTGAGGATAGTCCATTGAGTAATTTGAAGATAAGAGCTGAAACGTTGAAGTTTGCATTTAAAACATATATTCAATGTTTTCATTGCATTTAGGAAACAATAAAGGAGCTGTCCTATATGTTATTTAACAAGTATACATTCTCATCCATTGTAATAAAAATACATTTGGCCTAGCCGATAAAGTTGTCTAATAGAAATAACCTTGTATCAAAGGAGAAACTTGAAATCCACTGATGATCTCCTTGTATTACGAGTTCTTCATAACTCTCACTTGACTTGGGAGACCGTTAGTATCTCTTGACTATTTTCCTCCTTTCTGTTAGTTCTGCTGTACAGGCCAGATTAACAGTAGTGTTGTGGTGCTGGAACTATATGTAGTAACATTTTAGAGAAAATTGGGCTATTCATTTTTTGCTTGACACAACCTTATTTTTTGGTTTCAGATTGTTTTTTGTTAAGGTTTGGTTTTTGTAAGCCTTTATTTTTAAAGACTTTTGCTGTTTATGGGAAACATTTCTGGAAAGCTTTTAAAATGTTATTTTTCTTATTTTAATAATATATCTCAGAGAAAGGGGAATATGTATGAATAATTTGCCATTAACAATACAAAAGGTACAGTCTGTTAAAAATGGAAAAGTCCCTGCACAATGATTAAAAAATAATTGCCTCTGAATAGAGCATCAAAATCTGCACCTTTCTGTAAAGTGCTGCTGCACTTAGTGTCAGCACCACAGTGCCTCTTGCAATCCTTCCAGTCTCTTTAGTTGGATTTGCAGGGAATCAGAGGAGCATTCCAGTGAAATCAGAGAATTGTTGACTCATAGATTTTAAGGCCAAAAGGGACCGTTGTGATAATCTAGTCTGACCTCCTGCGTATTGTGAGCCACAGAATCTTACCCAATTGTAAGCCCCTTACAAAAATTCTGTGGGAGTTTTTGACTGGTCAGCTCCCAGTACCAAAAGGGGAAGGGGCCATGAGAAATCAGGGTCCTGAGACGGACAGACACCATAGACAATGGAAAGCAGCCAACACTCCAGCTCAGCCTGATTGACAGGTTGGACAGGCCAGTAAGGAAATTAAGAGGCCAGGTCCCATCCTCCATGTGAGCTGGGATTTTCTAGGTCTCTCTGAGAAAAAGCAGAGAGAGCTAAGAAGAGCAAGCTGTGTGGAGAGACAGACCTGCAGTGCCGGAGCCCAGACCCTGTGCTAAGGAGCAGTTCTGCAGCAACAGAGCCAGGCACACACAGCCCAAGAAGCGCAGACCCTGTGTTGAGCAGCAGACTTACACTGCTCAGAGAGCCAAAGGGGACAGAGAAGCAACACAAGGAGCTGGAGACTGGCAGAGCAGCACAGTCTGCAGCTGGGTGTGGTGAGCAGCTGGGACCAGCAAAGTGGGGGGAGAGGCTCTGGGCAGGGAAGCACCACCAGCCAAGAGGCCCTGCAGGCCTGACTGCGAGAGGGGTTCTGCCACCTAGAGCCTGAGGCCATGTGGTCACTGTCAGAACAAGTGTATCTAGCCTGCAGCCCCCCTGCAGCACAGCCAGGGCCTGAGAGAGAGCCCTGGGACCTATAACGAACAGACTATGAACTGTCCTTACATTCTGCAGACTGCTGTTTGTGATGTTCCCATGCTACAGAGAAGGACTGTGTGTTCTCATTTAACCTTTCTCATTTTTTCTTATTCTTTTCTCTTTAATCAATTGATGTTTATGTAACCCCCAAGGAGATTGCTTGGATTCCCAGGGCTTTGTCTGCTGGCAGCTCAGGGAGAGGCACTCTGAGTTTGCCTTGGCTCCCCCTCCCTACCAGGGCCAGAGTCTGCCCGGCAACCCATGGGGAGTGAGATGCCCCTCCCAGGGGGAAGGAGAGACCATTGTTGAGGGGAGGCTGGAGCCAGCCAGGAAAAGGGGAGGACTGAGTGTGTAGGAGCTAGTAAGCCCCAGGCCTGCATGCAGGGTTCCCCCTGAGAACTAGCCTCTAGGGACCTGAAGGCAGGATCCCTCAGCTGGGTTTATGTCTCCACTGTTGATTCCCAGTTGTGGAGTTTGCTGGGAGGCTTCCCCAGCCAGGCGGAGTTGGCTCTCCAGCTCCCTGGGTTAGAGAGTCACTGCATGGTCAGCTCGGCTCTAGCAGCAAGTTCAGGGCTGCTGCCTGCGGTGTGGGTCTGAATGCTGGGCTGGGAGGCTGTAGTTTTGAATTTTGGTGCAGTTGTGTGGTCTGCATCTTGAGCCCTGCACCCCTTCGCGGTGAGGGGAAATTCTGGGACCGAAGCAGCCTGGTTCCTGCTTGAAGAGGACCCCTGTGAGAAGAGAGCAGCCCCTTTGCAGAGACTGAGTCCTCTCTCAACCTGAGGCTCCTTCGTGGAGTGTGTGAGTGCACCAATTTTTAGTTAGTAAGTCAGGGAATTTGTTTGGGGATTTTATTACCTGCAGCATATTAAACTGTGGAGGGATTTACCATCTTCTCCCATTTGTGAGTCCTTTGGGCTGTACTGGACCTAGTCAGCCCCACTGCTAAACCACCGCAGAGAAGGATTGTGTGGTCAACAGTCATCAAGGGCCCCAACAAAGTACGCGTACCAACGGGACACTAACCTCACAGTTGCTGGGCACCAGTGACCCTAAAAATAGTGTTACCCTGTTCTGTTATAATTGTCTCCTGTTTAATATAATTGTGTTTATTATAGTGTATGTGTTTGTGTTATTTTCTGGGAGTCTCCAACTATCTTACAAATACGTGGGGATTATCCTGGGCTAGAATTTTCCTCCCAAGCTGCCCTGGTGACCCTGCTAGGAAGGAGTGAGGGGGGTGGAGGCACCGCCAAGTACATCAATCAGAAAGAATAAAATTGAGTAGGTGGCGGGATCCAGAAGAACCCAGACCTATCCATCCGAACCTGAAAGGAGATTGGCTTTAAAAGAAGGTAACCAGGTGGAGAGGGGGCGCTACATTTAGTAAATTGTATTTGCTTTGAACTGTATGAAATGATCACTGGGTCAAGAAAGTATGCAGAGTGAAGAGAGCACCCCAGAATGGGGACACCCTAGCCCCTGCCCCAAGTGACTACAAGGTCAGGGATTAAGACCCAGGAAATCTTGGGAGGCCGTTGGGTAAAGGAAGTGAGAGTGGGGACTCAGATCCTTTCGTTGGTCCATTTCACTGGGTTAGTATAGAAGCCAGGAAAGTTCTCCACAATAGCAGGACCATTCCCCCACTTACATAATCACTCCTGATATCGACTCCTAACCTCTGGCTGAGTTACTGAAGCTCTCAGGTTATGACTTAAACATCAAGTAACAGACCGTTCACCATTTATACCAGTTTAAACCTGGAAATTACTCATGTCTTAGAGGAAGGTGAAAAACTCTTGAGATCTCTGTCAATCTGACCAGGGGGAGAATTACTAGAATCAATTAGACCCTGAGCTTGTGGGGAAGACCTGCCAAGACGGGGAAAGAATTCTCTGTAGTAACTTGGAGCCCTGCAGTAAATTCCCATCAGCAGTAGATGGGAATTTTTGCCACTGGCAGTTGCCAGAAGGCCACACATGCCTTTATAGTCAGTCCCATCATACCATCTCCTCCATAAACTTATTAGCCTCAGTTTGAAGCCAGGTAGAGTTTTTTGTCCCCACTCTTCCCTTAGGAGGTCATTCTAGAACTTCACCCCTCTGATAATTACAAACATTTATCTAATTTTGAGACTAAACTTGTTGATCACCAGTTAACAGCTATTTGTTCTTACATCCACACTGGTGCTTAACTCAAATAACTCCTCTACTTCCCTGGTATTTATCCCTCTCATGTATTTATAGAGAACAATTGTATCATCTCCTCCTTGGCATCACATGACTAAATTGCTCCACACCCAGAAATATCCATGGCAGAAGAAACCTCCCTGAGATTCACTTTGTGAATTTTTTACTGGATTTTCCATCTCTTCAGATATTCCAAAGTCCATGTGGATCTTTAGGGAGCCATAAGCCTCCACACCATTTCCAGGTCTCCTTTCTCTCTCTCTGGCTCACCTGCTCATGAACTTCCTCTTAAAAGGGAATACCAAAATGTCAAAACTTTTTAATAAATCATATCCCTTCTCTCCTTTCTGTAATAATTTAAAAAGTGAGACAAGTAGGTTGGATTGTAAGTAGTGTATATATCTCTGTTATTGATTTCAAAAAAGGACAAAGATACAGGAAATATATGCCGTCTACATACTCAAGTAGCTAAATCTACAGTATTTTATTACCCTAATTCTGTGGCAAGCAGGCAAAAGAACCTAAACATGCAAATGTGCAGCTACAGTACAATGTTTCTTTAGTGAAAACTAAAAAGAAGCAACACTTTTTAAAATTTTTTACAAGTACTAAAATAGCAAATGAGACATCCTGAAAACATTGAAAAGACACTAACAGGGAGGCTTGTCCCATAAGGGCAGGAGGCATGGAACCAACCTGCTCGATTATTGTTGCAACCCACCTGTGCCTCACTAATAGGCTTGATGGGCTGATGAAGGGACAGCTGATACTGCCTATAAAAGGGCAGTATCAGCTGTCCCTTCATCAGCCCATCAAGCCTATTAGTGAGGCACAGGTGGGTTGCAACAATAATAATTGGACGCAGATTCCCTCAGGGAAAACTGTGAGACTAGCTGAGTTGTTCCAGATAGGAGGACTAAGAGTAACCTGGTAAGGCAGGAGAAAGAAGTGGTTTGGAAATCAGAGCCTGTAGGCTAAGGTCCAGGTAGGTAAAGCCTAAGAGATGGTGAAATGAAACCCTGCTCTAGATGGAGCCCTGGGGACACCCTGCCAAGGGGAGAGAGAGGCACTGAACTGGGAAGGGGATTTGGAGGGCATAATGTGTGTAAAAATTAACCAAAGTGGATCCCAGACAGAAATTTCAATTTGCACAGTGATGTGAAAATATTGAGCAATCAAGAAGAGAAAGACAGGCCAGGTGCCACAGTGACCTCTGGCCACAAGGGTGTGTATGGAAGGCTACAGGAACAATTGAAGTTTAGCTATCTTTTGGGATTCATAAACCCATACAGAAGAGCTCTGAATTAAGCTAAAGCTATCAAGTTATCTATAAAAACGAGTAGTCCTGTGGCACCTAACAAAAATATATATAGTAGCATAAGCTTTCGTGAGCAAAATCCACTTCTTCAGATGAGCTAGTTATCTTTTGTTTAGCTTGACCATTTCATCATCAATCCTTTTCTAAGATAGTTGAATCCTTTCATTGATGAGCTATTCTTCTTTAGCTTGACAGTTTCTACAGATGAAATGCTTGTCATCAGGTATTGCATATGTTACATTGATTACATGAAAGAATGTTGAAGCCTTAATGATCTATGTTTTGTCAGTGTAAGAACTTAGCAATAGCCATCAGGTGATGTTGTTCAGTTTGACAGTTATACTTTTGGGAAAATATCAAAGCTAATTTCTAATTTGTAATATATGTAACCTTCCAAGGGTATCATTTAGGGTGATTTGGGACTACCATCTTCCCAATGCTTCTACTATTTTAAGCATTTCCAAAGAGTCTTATTTTCTTTTTGTTAATCTTTCCACGTTACATTTTAATTGCCTTTACAATAGTAGTGATCATTTCTTATATCTCTTTTAGTCCTTCCATTACAGATATAATAGAGTCTAAAATATGCACTTCAAAGCCTTGTTCTCAGTTATGATTTATTCAGAAGAAAATGCAGGAAAAAGATCATCAAGAATATGGACTTAATGAGGTTGTATGCGATATTGGTATGGGTAAGCTATTATGTGGTGGTAGAATGCACTGAAAATAACTTTAAAGCCAGGAACATGACTGCTGGTTTGACAAGATGAAAGTACATGTTGGACCTCTCTCGTCCGGCACTCTCAGAATGTGACTGGTCCTGAACAAGGGAATTTGCCAGACCAGAGGAGGTCCCCTACTAACAGCTCTCCAGACTACCTTCCCTCTCTGAGCCCGGCCCCAGCCACTCCCTCCCACCAGTCTGCTGGCTGTCACAGGGCTGGAGCTGGCTCTAGCATTCAGAAGACAGGGTAAGGGATGCTTGGAAGGTAGGTAAGTGGGATAGGTTCTGGAGTGGCCTAGGGGATAGGGCACTCACCACGGATGTTGTCGGATGAAAGAGTCCCAGTTTTGGGAGGTCCAACCTGTAATAGTTGGGTGGGGGGAGAGAACAACATGAATTTAGTGCTGAGACATCTAAACGCTTGTTCATAGTGACCAGACAATTTTTGGATTTTAGGTGGACTGCTACAATCTAGCCTTCTGCACACCACTTTTGGAATTCTATGATTTAGGGCTTATCAACATAACGCATCCTGAGGAGGAGAGGAATTTTGAGGCATACTAATGTGTTGCACACTAACCAGCCCATGTAGATCCTGTTGTTGCATACTAAAATCTCCCTGCTCTTTAACGTAGTCAGTACTATGAACAACAGGTAGTTATTGTACTTTAGAAGTCACACCATGGCTGTGTCCAGACTCCATGCCTCCGTCGACGGAGGCATGTAGATTAGCCAGATCGGAAGAGGGAAATGAAGCCGCGATTAAAATAATTGCGGCTTCATTTAAATTTAAATGGCTGCCCCGATCTGCCGATCAGCTGTTTGTCGGCAGATCGGGAGAGTCTGGACGCGATGCCCCGACAAAGAAGCCTTTCTTCATCGACACAGGTAAACCTGGTTTCACGAGGCTTACCTGTGTCGATGAAGAAAGGCTCTTTGTCGGGGCATCGCGTCCAGACTCTCCCGATCTGCCGACAAACAGCTGATCGGCAGATCGGGGCAGCCATTTAAATTTAAATGAAGCCGCGATTATTTTAATCGCGGCTTCATTTCCCTCTTCCGAGCTGGCTAATCTACATGCCTCCGTCGACGGAGGCATGGAGTCTGGACACAGCCCATGTAGCCAACCCCTTAATCTTCATTTATTTCTCTTCATTTTCATGTTGTTGATTCTCAAACTGGTGTGTATTTTTTATTGTTGCACATGGCATTTTATAAACAAATAACTCTCTACCCTGATCTCTATTGTGTAATATCTTTATCTTACAGATACTTACTAAAACACATTCTATTGACTGTAATTGGGAGCTATTTCAGCTGACGTGGGTAGGAGTATGGTCTGCAGTGTAGAAGGTAGTGTACTGTGTTTCAGCATTACACCCTAATATTCTGATGATGAAAAATACTGAGTGTGGAACCATATCTCTGTTTACTGCTACCAGCACTAGTCAAATTTCACAGTATGTAGCACCATGACATGTAATTAGATTCAGATCCTGATTAAAATGTCCCCAACAGCTACCAGCTCATCTATTCTAGGACTCCTAACATTGGTAACTTCTGTGAAGCTGAACTTGTATGAGTGATTGTAAGACATCTTTACAAAACTTTCTTAGTTTGCTGAGGCTTTTGAAGGTAGCAAGTTCAGATTCTAAAATCTGGGGGAAGAAAGTGAGTTTTGTTTCTGCGGGTGTTATTTATTCAATTTTACACAGTTACATGTTTTTAATGACTAATTTTAAAATTCTCTTGTCACTGATTACTTTTGAGGCATAGCAACAAAGCAATACAGATTTTCATTTGCTATTTTGTTTTTAAATTTACACTATGATTTTTAATGCTGTTTACAGATCACAGAACTAAGAAGAAAAGCGTTGCATCACCTTGAATGCCTCATATATTGTAGCCCAGTTATGCATCTAAAGTAGAGTAATAAACTATGGTTGCAAATTAGATTGCAAACAAACTTTGCTTAAGGCATGAACCATAAATTAAAGTAATAATCATCTCTGTAAGACACAACTTTTTTCCACTGTTCTTTTATAATAAAAAGGAAAGTAGGTCAGGGAAATTTAGGATATTTTAGAGTATGTACAGTATTGTATTGTTTGCCAGTACCTAATTTACAATTACAGAGCTCCATGAATATTGAAATGATTCAGCTTCCCATTATAAATGTATGTGGCAGTTTGGTTGTTGATCAGTTTATGAAGTTAATGCAAATGAAACTGTCTTCCTGTCAGCATTTGAAATATATAATGCAGTCATGTTGTATATTCAGGGACAGGCCATTGACAGTCAATTAACAAGTTTGATTGGTATGTCAACTCATTCTTTTGAATTGTTAATAGTATGTTAATAGCATTCATTTCTTTGTGCAGTCCCATTTGCAGCTTCACAGTTACAGCTATTTTTTATAATTCCGAGTAACCTAAAATAGTGCCTTAATAATAGATTATTAAACACCTGTCTGGTGTAGCTTAGGGAGGTTTTTCTAGTCTGGGAGTTTGCAGTGGATCCCTTTGATATTCAAATCAACAAATGATAGCCTTTTTATTCAAAACGTAAGTTCTTTTGATGGTTAGCTTGTTAAGAAATATTCAGCTCCAGTCTGACCTGATCTGGTTTCCCCTGGAAAAGATCTGATGGTGTTTGAAGGTTCATAAATGGAATGCCAATGACAATTTGTTGTTGACGTTTTGCTGCCTCAGCCTTCAGATGCTGCTCGTTGATGTGCCGCTTTAGCTTCACCAAATAATGCTTGCAGGTAAATGATCTTCTGATTGATCAGATAGTTTCAAAGCAAAGAGTTCTCTTCTGTGGTCGGTAGTCATGGTTTTTTAAGCTTGGAGAGGTGCTTTAAAAGATGCATCAAAGTTGACAGATGAATCTTGAGGCAGGGAATGATGGGAGACAGCAGAATTATGGGAATATTTTTAGTGAATAACATATTACTGAGAGTTTTGAAGACCTTCAAAGATCCATCAAACCAGTTCCCCATAGCAGAGTTATTTCTTCTTCAACAACAAAACAAAAACAAAACAAAACCCTGGGTACACAGGTTAACTCTCAGTTTCCCATGCCAGGGAAGCTGTTGCACTATCAACATGTAGTATTCTCAAATGGTATTTTATAGGGCATATTTCATTTTTATTTGAACATCACTCTTTTCTCCAGTAAGAGCCCAAAACTTACAAGGTGCAGAGTGTTTTCAGTTTCCATTAAAGTCCTGGCACTACATTAGTTTGCAGGTCTGGACTTGAGATAATGAAGTTTTATATAAAATTCCTTTACAGTGAGGTGGTATTAGGTTTTCATATTCAGCAATAAGTCCAGATAGGAGGGGAAAATCACATTGGAGTTATTCTATTTCTGCTCCTTCTTCCACATTATACACATTGTTCTTACACACCTTTCTTCATTCTCCATTGCTTCCTTTCCTGAATATAACTCAGCTATTATTTTTAAGAATCAGATTAGCAAGTGAAAATCTTCAAAATATATATCACAGAAATAGCTCATTTCACTTTGGTTTGAGTATTTAGTTCTTCACTATTGTGTGATATATATATATATATATTTTGTCACACCATAAAGAAGATATTGTTGAAGAGCCACATGAATTAACCCCTTCAGGCCAGAAAAGCAGTAGCCTCCATGGTTTGTCATTAAATGTCATGCTTTAGTATGTTACAAATGCATCTTTTGACATAAGATTAAAAGACATTATGCATTAGTTTTAATGAACCAACTTCCATATTAATAAAATAATTCCATTTGGTTTCATCTGGAGTAAAATTTATTTCATAACTGAAACATTGGCTACGTGTCTTTATAAAAACAAACTATTTAAAACTGACAGGTGGAACAACTGAAGGCTCAATGGATTTCAATCCAATAGATCAGGTAAAATATGTATTGTATAAAGTCTCTTGGGAACTGATTAAACTTTTGCATCCTCAGTTATAACATGTTTTGACAGAGGTTTATAAATATTGTGCATTATTTTGATTGACATTGAAGGCCATAGTTGAAAGCTATTTCCCCTTGGGTAGAAAAAATAAACTGTAATACTTGAACATTAGCTACTGGAGGTCACTTTTACAATGAAAGGAACAGTAGTTTCCCTATAAGATTATTAAAAAAAAAAACTTTTAAACTGCTTTCAGAATAAATTGTATATCTTAATTCTGATGAAGCATCTGTGTTTTATTTTAAGGGATTGAAAGATCTTGCCTAAGCTCATTTCAGATTTCTAGCTATATTACCAATCACTTCTTATATTAATATCAGTGGTAACTTTAATCATCCTTTAGTTTCTTTCCCTCACGTGTAGCAATAGTAGTAGTACATAATATAAAACTTTCTCGGCACATCTCACAATGCCCAGAACCTTGAGTAACTGTTTCTGTTTCCTTTTATTTTCACGTTGGTTTTATTTCAATTTTCCCACTGTTGTTTTCATGTTACCACATATGCCTCGCAAGCCTAAAAGAGATCAGCTGAGGAAGACAGTTTACTCAAATGTAGACTACATGCTATTGTTTTAAATACAGAGTCATCTTGTCCAAAATGTTCTACAGCATGCTGAAATATCTTTTTGTTAATAATAAAACAGATTCAGTATTTCAAGATGTTGTTTTTTTCCTGGCTGTTTAATAATAACTAGTGTTACAAAGAGTGGGATTATTTTAGTCCAGTAGTTAAAGCATTATAATGGAACAGCAGCAGCAGGTTCAATGGAGGATGAATAACTGTTTCTATTCTAGATCCCTGTTTTTATTTGCTCACAAGAAGTTTTACTCAGTCCTTAATTTGGTTATTTTTGTGTGTGGGTGGGGGGGTTACATAAAATGTACATGGTTCATTTAAATCATTGCTCTGGTCTGGGGCTGGGGATAAGAGGTTCAATATATAGGCTGCTGTGGGGAGAGAGGACTAACCCAGTCCTCTCTCATTGCAGCAGCTTGAGGACAGCTGAAAAGCACTTCTCCATGGCTGCTGCAGCTCCATTGGACACTGCCAGGGGAGAGTTCATGTCCCTCAGTGGGGGCAGGTTGAAGTTCGTCTGTCCCCTGTGCTCCTGAGCCAGAGTGAGGAATGCAGCAAACTGCACTTTCCCTTGGCTCCCTGATGAAGGCGAACAGCCAGCAGTGTTCCCGTATGAATCATGGGTGGAAGGGGAAGCTTCAGCTCTTAAAGAGCGCCTGGTGGGTGGGAGGCTTAAGGTTGGGGCAGTCCCACATGGGGAAGGGTGCATTCCTAGCAGTCACTTTTCACCTGTCTGGTGATTCTGTGTCTTGAGAAGCAATCCCATACTGGGCACAACCAAATCCTTAACTTACTTTGTTATGATCAGAGTAAGCTGTATGCTAAATGTGGTGGTCCTAGACCACCGTTTAGCAATTACTCAACATTTAGCAATTACTCTCATGTATAGCTCCACTAACATCAGTTCACATGAGCTTTACAGGTCACCTGTCCAAGTCTAACACCTTTGGTTTGAAATCTGGGTTTTCCTTTTCTTAGGTGAGCTGCCTACAGGGCTAATGAGTCCCACGTGCTGTGTCAAGACTTTTTTTAAATCTGTTTTTATTTACCTTAACATGTTCATCATAAAGCCAAAGGAGGATTTTACAGAGGTACTTGAGTCGCCTCTCTTCACTCTCCTGGGAGATTCGGCCCACTGATTTATTGGCCCTGCTGCTTATTCAATATTTTGAGCTACCCCACACAGGGAACTGCCTTGTAACATACTGTTTGCTGATGATTTAGTGACACGAGGGTAAGACGATGAGACCCTTGCAAGCCCAATTTGAATGGGGGTAATTCAGCTTTCAGCAGGCTGAACTTAGAGTGAGTCTATGATTACTGAGGCAGGAGGATACGCCCTAAAGGTTATATCACAGGCAGAGAACTTGGAAGAGAGAAAGAATGAAAATTACTATGTTTGCTGTGATGGTGCCAACCTGAATGATTCCCAGCATCATAATTAAGCTGCTTGGTGCATGTGGCAGGAACTTAACTCAGTTCTTTGTAACTTAAAGATGTCAAAGTTAAAAGACACTATATAAAACTGTAACTTGATACATCTTACTATATAGAACAGACTTGGCCAGCTATAAGAAAGGAAATCGGTATTCTGTCTTCAACAGAAATAAATACATTGAATCAGTCAAATGGTTGATACTTCATGAGAGGAAATAAAATGATATTGTAAGAGGCCTAGTGCGGGTTGCATCACCTAAAGACAAGTAAGGTAGGTCATACTATAGTGGCATGGGCACATGTACTGAAGATCTGTGAGCTATAGTTGTAAAATTATTTTTGCAACGATTGTGGACAGAATATGATAAATTGCATGGATATCAGCAGACCTCAGAGAAACCAATCTCCATGACAGCCAGGCATACAATTATGAGCTTAGGAAAAGAAAAAAGAAAGATTCTTGTGATGTTGTGCCCTCATATTTTTTTATGGAAATATATTTTGGAATATTAATATTCATGATTCAAATATGCTTTATACAAAATGATGCATGTAATCTATCATTGAAGGACGTGTAATCCTCTGAATATGTATATTCTGTTTGTGTGCATGTATGTGAAGTTAGAAATATGAAGTAGAAACCTATTTATAGATCTAGATGTGCTAGTAAAGACCATTAGCAGAACTCATGGAACTTAATGGCCCAGTGCTTAAGATAGTGATCTAAGAATAGTCTTGTTTTTCCTGTAGGCTTTGACTATTGTTGGTAATACAAAGACATGTGGCCAAATCACCTGAGGCTGGAACCCAGTTTGAATATGCTACTTTTCCATGGAGGAAGGGAAAGGGTTGAAGCTGAACACAAAAAATTCCTGCCTTGGGCAAAATCTATTCTAGACAGGAAATCAGGCAATAAAAGAGTTGGCACTGGGGAACACCAGATGCCCCCTGCTTACCACCAGGATGACTGCTGTAAATATCTGAGATTAACAGGGGAAGGATCAGCCCAAGCTAGGAGGCTGCGTAGCTTCTGAGAAAAGATAATTAAAACTACTGATAGGATAAGGAATTCCAAAACTTGCATGTTTGGGTTTTTTCCTTAATAATTCCCTTTAATCTGTTTATCACTTTCAACCACTTAAATCCTACTTATTTTGTGTTTAATAAAATCATTTTTATTTATTAAGCAACTCAGTATAAATAATTATCTGGGGTGGACAATAGTTGTGCATATCTGTCTTTCATTGATAAAGGGGAGTGAACTTTATGAGTTTGCTCTGTATAAAATTTGTATGCAGAATAAGACAGATTTATCTGGGGTTTTGATCCTGTTGGAGCTATACACCTAGATACTATGTTAATTTACTGTGACTGACCCTTTCCCGAGCTGAGCTGTTCTCAGTGTCTGTGTGGCTCTGCTGTGGGCTGCAACCCCCACCACAATGCCTTTGCTGCGGGAGACCAGAGGTTCTGGCTTGGCTTAGCAGGACAGAGTTTTGGAGCACCCCAGAGAACAGGTACATGGGCTCAGAGAATGGTTTAAGTAAATGATTATGCCCAGGTTATATACCAGAGTGATGGTAGTGTTTAGCACAATAATCAAGAAAGGAGATAATGGGAAGGGCTTGGGAGAAATATTAAAATCCTTTTTTTTTTTTTTTGCCTTTAACTTTGACAGTTAACCAAATTCTACAAGATTTTCAGAGACTGAAATTTAAATTTACATAAGCCGAATGGTCTGAAGGAAACAGATGGATCTATGAGGGCTTGTCTCTCTTTGCCAAGGATAGACGCTGCAGCGATTGATCAGCTGGTCATTGATTTATTACACCTGCTTAGACACGATAAATCAATCTTCCACCACACTCCCATCAATTCTGGTACTTCACCAGGATGAGAAGAATAGCCTATATCAACGGAAGAGCAGCCTCTGCCAATCTTACCACATGTAAAATACTGCATTAAGTATGTCAACTTCAGATACACTGTTTGCATAACTGAGGTCACTTAGATTAGATTGACAGTGGGGTTTAGTGTAGATCTGCCCTGATTCATCAGCATAGACAGGGAAATTGAATTGTGTTTGCAGATAAGATTACCCAGTGCTAGGTAATTATCTTACCTGAGATCTGGATATTTGGGATGAGGGTACCAAGGACAGAACCCTGTGGAACATCTACAGAAGGCTGAGGGGGATGAGGAAGATCCTAGAGGACATGCTTAAGGAGCGATTAGAGAAGTTGGAGGAGAATTGGGAGAACAGTCATGTAAGCTAAGGGAGGGCAACATTTAAAGATGGGTATAGTTGCTTCCAAGATGCCCGTTTCAAAGGAGACTGACAGGACAATGAATATAGAGCATGGAGTACTGGTTCTGAGGTTTTGCTAGGAAGAGAACATTAAAGACTTTGGCAAGAGTGTTTTCAGTGGAGTGCAAAGGACAAAAGCCAAATTGAAGAGGATGTAGGGGGATTGGAAGAGAGGAATTCCAGACAATGGTTATAAACAGAGCTTTCAATGTGGCTAGTAAAGAAAGGGAGAAAAGAGATTGTGTGGAAGTTTGAGAGGCAAAGTTGAATCAAGAGTGAGGAATTTAAGATGGTAGAAACTAAAAAATGCCTCATTTTTTGAGGGGAAGAGCCAGAGTAGAAAGACTTGACAGAATTGCTCAACAGCATGAGAGCGGAAGATGGAAAGATGTTGGAGGTTAGCTGGAGCTGGGGTTTGGTAGGGTCGACCTTACAATGGTAGAGAGGATCAAATAGTTAAAAGTAGAGTAGGAATGTTAAATTGCGAGTAATTAACTAATTGAATAGTGGATGCATTTTGCATCGACTATTCAATTAGTCGATAGGGTGCCTCTGCCTTTGAAGTGCCTTAAAGCTGTTGCTATACTTCAAAGGAGAAAGCACCTGTGGAGCCCTGCGTCAATTGGGGACCCCGCCCCCCCACTGATCCTGGGCCATGTGGCTCTGCTGCTTTGAAACGCCACATGCCGCCTGGGTCACCCTGTGCAGTCTGGCCCCAGGCTTCACGCAGAGCTGCCACTTTGAAGTACCCCCTTTTCCCCGCCTGCTGCTTCTTTGGGTATGTCTAGACTGCATCCCTCTGGCGACACGCTTCATTAGAATAAAAATGGCCGCTGCTTTTTGCTGCCGTGGCAATTTGCCATCAAAAAGTGGCAGACTAGACGGGGATCGGTCGACAATGAAAGCCTTTTCCGACCGATCCCTTATGCCTCGCGCAACAAGGTTTACAGGAACGGTCGGAAAAGGCTTTCCTTGTCGACCAATCCCCATCTAGACTGCTGCTTTTTGACAGCAAATTGCCACGGCAGCAAAAAGCGGCGGCCATTTTTATTCTAATGAAGCGTGGGATATTTAAATCCCCGCTTCATTAGCAATTTCAGTATGTCTAATTTACATTCCTCTGGCGACAGAGGGATGTGGTCTAGACATACCCTTTCTGATAGAAGCAGGAAGCGGGGGAAGCGACTAATCGACTAGCCTGTCGACTATCCGATAAGCATTTGCCAGGGATTTGGGGGGAGCCAGGAGTGTAAGTCAAAAAGAGAGGGAGAGGATTGGGTGGATTGTAGATGACAACAGTGAAGGGAGAACGGAGAAGAGTCAGAAGAAGTGGTATTCAAAAGTAGAGGACGTATGGGAAGAAAGAGGGGGAAGGGACTGAAAATAGCAAAAACAGTGGAGGAAAAGCCAAGCATCTCACCATAATCTGACACTAGGTGTGAAGAGACATCCATAAGTGAGGACAGAGGTCGTATCAGATAAAACGCAAGGGCAGAGTTTCAGGAGGCCAGGGACAAGCAGCTCGTGCTCCAAGATGCAGCTTGCTTTTCATCCCGTTCTCTGGATTGTCAGGGAGTGGGGAGAAAGAACTTTCATTCTGTGCACACCTCTCACCAGGCTGGTGAAGGGAGGGGGCAGAGATGTAAATCATGGAATGCAAGTAATTTCCCCTCCCTCCCTGATAGTCCAGGCGGGGATGAAAAGCAAGCCACATCCCGGTTCGCACAGCTACTGCCTCTCCGCCTTCCCAAAATTTTTCCCTTGACAAAAGGATCCAGGTCTTGGTTAGAACCAGGATGGTCAAGATTTTTGTAGATATGGGAGTGAACTTTCCAGACATCAAAAGAAGTAAAGGTTAGCTACATAGCATACTATGCGTTGAGACGCTGTTCCCTTATTAATGAATTTAATAAGGTTGTGCATAGGTGAAGAAATCCAAAATAGTGGATCCTGAAGCAGAATATAATGTGTGTATTTGTTATCTTTTGTGGGATTGGTGCTGTCTATCTTTCATCCAAGTCCATTATGTTTTTAATTGTCAAGAATATTATATGTTCACAGTTAAGTTTGCTTTATAGACTCGTCTCCTGCATTGCATCCTAAGGCAGATTGTGCTGCTGGTTGAAATGAAAATGTATGGTACAGCTGTGCTTAAAAAAAATCAATGCATTTTCATATAGTTGGGAATATGCTGAGTCTCCGCCCTCTGTTACAGCCTGATCCTGTGCCACTGATGTCAATGGCAAAGCTCCCATTGACTTCAAAGAGTATAAGATCATACTCCTAGTATCCAAACTTGTGGGGGGGGGGGGAGGTTCTGGAATTTGGCTTTATTGTGTAGAAGAAGTAGGAACAGTGGCCAACCATGGGTGGGTAGGAAGGAGGGAGAGTAAAATATGGAATACTCTGCTGTATGTGCAGTTGTATGAAGAATTGTCTTCTCTCTCTTATATACACACACACACACACACCCCTCAGATATTAAAATGTTCAGCCTATAAAGTGAACAGTTGGGCAGAGTATTTTGTCCTGAATAGTCTTACTTAGTATACTTACTTACTACCGTATACTACTTACTTAATCTGAAGATTCAGGGAAGTGTTTTAATTCTGATTGAGCTGTAATTTAATTTGTAATTTGCTTAGTTTCTATATGTCAAATCCTTGTGAAGACTAGCTATATAGAAAACATTACAACTGTGGAAAAGGACTTTGTTCTTATAATTTGAAAGTAACAACTTACATATTAATAGTGTTATCAGCTGTTTGCAAATAGATTTTATGAGTCTGTTTCTTACCTGTTCCCTGTTATCCCAAAGCAGCATCTTAAGAGAGGCATATTTGAATAAGAACATTGTCAAGTGGCTGCTAGGACAGTGCATCTTTACCATGAGAATGTAATGTCCTTGTTAATGTGTTTCATACACTGTGAACTGCTGTAGTTTGATGTACTGCTTTCACCTTTTAGTAACAGGGTATTTTGGCTGCACTAGCCATCTCTGTTCTGTTTATATTCACACTAATCAGTGGAGATGGTTGGCATGAGTAGAGATTGTAAAGACAGTAGGAATGGCAAAAACCTAACTCATTCTTCATAAAATTTTATGACTGCAGTTTTGATTCTCCTTGAATGCTAGATTCCAGCACAATGTCACAGCTTTGAATGGTAGCAGCCTAGACATTTCTCCAATGCTCTTTTATAACAGTTCAAGAGTAAATTTTAATGTACAATTTAGTTATTACAAGAAGACATATTCTTAGTGGTAATTTTCATTAGAGTAAGTGTACAATGAGATTCCTTTCTTAGTACAGAGTGTGTGTGTGTGTGTGTGTGTGTGAGAGAGAGAGAGAGAGAGATGGATCATGCACACATTTTCATCTGTATCCCAAATTCATGCCAATAGATCAACTGTATATCACATTACCATATCTTCTCTGTCTCTTTTCCTGTATCCATGCTATGTATATTGAGCAAATATGCATGTGTGCTCTAAGCAATCTCTGATTGTACATTCTCTCTTTCTCTATACTGTATTCATGATATAGATACGTACTGGGAAATAAACAAAGAAGATACAGTGAGAAAGTGTATGCTTGTGTGCTCTATCTATCTATCAGGAAAGAGACAAGCATGATTGTGTTCTATAAAACTACCTTCATCTATAAAACTACCTTCATCAACATAAATTTGGGACATGATTCATGCACAAATGAATCCATAAATTACATATTCATGGAGGACATTCCGAATGAATATATACAAAACCTTCATGCCACACCACCCTATCATGTAAACTGCATAGGCTGGATATTTTATAACAGAAACTGATATGTTCTTACTCTGCAGAACAGTTATTTTATTCTGTTTTGTTTAGTCTCCCTCCCTCAGTAAAATCCAGTAATACCATGCGATAATACTGTACCACTAATTCATCTACAAAAGCCTTTGAAGCAGATGCTAGTGATAACTACTAAATTGTAAAATGTCTTAAAATATTTAAATATCATTTTTGCATAATAACAATGGGAAGTCTGATACCTCAGCCAGACACATGTTGCAGCAGTTTGGAAATATGAAAATCACACTTTTCCAAGTGTATAATGCACTGATTTCTAGCTATATGGAGAACGTTAAACATGTTGGTGGTACAGGACTAAATATTACCTGTCATAGAATAAGCATCTTCCTTGTGTTAATGCTGCCGAATTTGGCCCTGAGTGTGGCCCGTGGTTGGTTTCTTTGGACAGAAACCATATCGTGTTCTGTACTTGCTGAACATACTTGCATTGAGTAAATAATAATAATTCATCTTAAATTTTCTTTTTGAGCTTTCATTTTACTTCTGGCAGTACCACTTGCATCATGCACAAAATTTCTTGTCCCTCTAAGGGTCACTGAAATCTTTCCATCAAACCCATATTTCAGTGGAAAATGGGATTTTTTTGCTAACCATAATTATTTTGTGAAAAGTATCGTCTTTCTCAAGAATTTTTTGACTTTGTCAGGATGGGATCCCTTGGAACTTCCGTCATGTAATTTGGCAGAAAATAGAAGTACATAATGCAGCCTGGTGGATGTCATCTAGCCATAGAACCAGGCCTATATGTGCATGAGGCAACAAAATTACACCTGCCATGAGATACTGTAGCAGTATTTCTGAATGAAAATGTTAGATTCTTGGCCAAATCTTTTCTAGCTTTGAATGACAGATTTTCAGGTGTTTTTGTTGTTTTGTTTAGTTTTGGGGGGGAAGCGTTGGCCCAAAACTTGTGTGGAAAATTCAGGCTTTTTCTTTTCCTTTTTTTCAGTTTTCTTGAAAAAATTATTCTGACCAACTCTGTCTCCCATCTTGGCATTTATACCTTTCCAAATACAACTGTAATTGTCAAGCTGCAGAACCTTTAGGCATTGCTTAGCTTTTCAAATTATATCTCATCAATCATAACCACCATTCCACTAAATGTTTTATGTTCCTCTTCTTTGTCTTCCTGCCAACTTATGCACATCTTTCTGGTATTTAGGTGCTCAGAATTGAATACAGTATATTGGGTGCTATTTCATCTGTATCATTTAGTGTCTGTACAAAGCTTTAGTGTATAAAAGCTCATATCTTCTTGCAGACTCTTCATCTAATTTCTTACATTACAACTAAAGGTCACTTTCAGCACTACTACTGTACTTCCAAGTTATCTCCCTTCCTTTGAATATCTTCATTTCCAAATATGTTCTCCCCAGATGTTCTGGGGTTACTTTTCATATTGCCCAAATTGAACCCCGTTTGTAATTTATTTCCCGTATTTCTAACCTGTCCATTTGTTAGATCTATATTTTTATTTGTGCTCATAAGACCTTCCGAGTTAACCTTTTTGTGCTTTCATTAGTATGCTTGTGAATCCTTTCTTCCACTGATTTCACAAAGATATTAAACAAAATCTGACCTAACACCAATCTCTAAAGCACCCCACTCAACGCACCCTAACCCAACTCAGTATATGGACATTTTTCATTATACTTTTGTGCATTCCCTCAGCTAGTTAACAATATTTTTTATCCAAGCCAATTTAAACTAACTTATTGACACCTTGTATCAAATCACGTTAACTCCAGATACATTACATGTACTTTATTCCATTCTTCCAATAAATTTGAAATTATAAATATTAAAAGTAAAAGAGTCTTAGGGGGTAGCCATGTTAGTCTGTAATTTTAAAAACCAGTACTCCTGTAGCACCTTAAAAAAATTGTATTTAATACCATGAGCGTTTGTGGGTAAAACCCCTTAATTTAAAACTAAAAGAGCAATCAGGTATGGCTGGCATGATATGTACTTTATAAATACTTCTTATTAATTGCTCTGAAACCCATCTATAATTACCATTACCTTCCATTTGATTCCCATTCTTTCTCTTTTAAAAGTAAAACCTCTCTGTGTATTCTTTTTTACAGTATTGTTGTTTATATTTTACTTATTTATTATCAAACGCGGCCAACAACTCTTTCAAGGGCCATTATATAAATTTAGTTGTTGTTGTTATTGTTTATTAATCAGCTTTTGAGATTGTGGAGCTGGGGTTGTTGGTTTGGTTTTCCTCTCTCTCTCTCTCTCTCTTTCTCTTACTTACAATGAGTTAAAGTTAGATTTACTGCATGGTAAATGTCAAATTCGCTCTACTTTTCTTCTATGAGAATAGAACAACCACAGGGTTGTGGGGGGTTTTCAGTCTTTTCGTACCTTCCTATTTTTCCATAATTTCTATAAAATGAATGTAATTAATATGGTGAATACTCTAAATTGCTGAGTCATTGTTACAATTTAAGCTTCGTGTTACTGAGACTTACTGATTTATATTGATTTGAGATTTTGAAAATTCTCCTCACCTATTGTTTCAAAGTTTTTTTTTATAAGAGGTTAACATAAGCTTCAAATCTGAATCTAAACGTACTCAAGCTTCTGGGGAAATTCAACTCCAGGATTTGTATTTGGTCCATTTCTATATATTGATTAATTGGATTGGCCTCTAGGAACCCAGCCCCTTTCTTTTAGGCAAATATATAACCCAGACAAACAAAAAGGTGGTCTTTAAGGCATGTCTACACTAGGAACTTATTTCAAAATAATAACTCCTGAAATAACTATTTCAAAATAGCATGTCCACACTACAGGGAAGCCTTGAAATTAGTCTGAGGCAGGCTTCCTTAATGAGGATGCATTACCTCAACTTAGAGCCCCAGGAGGCACTGGGAAGTAATTACTTTGAGTGACTCTAGGGAGTAGTTATTTCAAAATAGCAGTGTAGCGTCCACGCTACGCTATTTTGAAATAACTATTGCAAAATAAGTGTTATTGCTCATGGAAAGCAGGAGATATTATTTTGAAATAACCAGCCCCTTATTTCAAAATAATAAGCTTGGTAGTGTGGACACTCTGCTTGTCACTTCAAAATAACTCCCTAGTATAGATCAGGGCTTAAGACACTAGCCAAAATATATAGAGAGAATTATAAGCTTTGGTGGATAAAACGCGTGTGTGTGTGTGTGTGTGTGTGTATGCAGTAGAAGTACCTTTAATTGGTAGGACCGATGTTAATTAGGCTAATTAAGTGGGTTCAATGTGTCCCATACATAGCTTTTTAATAGAAGAAGAAATTGGCTTTCAAATGTGCCAACCAGTTAATGTCTTTGTTTAGGCCCTAGGTAAGGTTGTCAGATTTGAAGATAAATTCCAGTTCTGCAGACTCTCTCTGTAATTGATTAGTGAATTTCCTTTTTAGAAGAATGGGGCTTCTTTTAAATCCATGATTTAAACCAAGCAGGTTAAAATGTTCCCCCACAGCAGGGCTCAGCAAGCTTTTCAGACCAAAGAGGCAAACCACATCAAAATTCAGAACAAGTGGTCAACAAAGAGCCCATATAAGAATGCCATTTGTATAACTGAAAATATACAATTTAATATTACTGATTATTGGCATGATGACTAATAGCATAAATGAAACATTGTACTCGCAGTCTTTATTTAACAGGACTTTTGCTGTTTCTGGGGGATGCAGTTTGTGGATGTGGGAGTGCAGGAGTCAGGGTGGGGATGTGTGAGGGGCTCAGGGCAGGGGTTTGGGTTGTGTGAGAGGTGCAGGAGATAGAGCAGGATGCTGTGGGTGGGATGTAGACTATATGGGGGGGCAGATTACCTTCTTTGGTCAGGGCTGAGCTACTGCACCTGGGTAGCAATGGCTAGATGAGGGGCCTGGCCAGGATTGCAGCAGCTGGATCGTGACTTCCCCTACCACCTGTGTCACAGCAGGAGGGGGGCCACCACCAGCCCTTCCTGTGACCAGATGGGGCCTGGACTGCAAGACCCACCCCAGGATCAGGGACAGGACTCTGGGCCCCAATTGGGGCCTTGGTCATAAGTCAGATGGGGGCTGGAGCTGGGCTGCTGCAGCCAGCCCCTCTTACTATCCTGACTGGGAGCACACATGCATCCCCTAGAGCATGCCCTCAGCTGGCCCTTTAAATGGCCAAAGTATCCCAGCCAGCTCTTGCCCTGGCACAGCCAGTTCTTACCAGGGCACACTGCCTTACTTTCATCTCTGGTTAAAGGTGAAATTGACAAAAAAAGACCATCTTGACATAAGTAATTATGCATTTTAAAATTTGAGTCAATTTTTCATATTCGTTTAAAAAGTTGTGTGTATTTTGGGAATGACAAAAGAGCCATATTTGGTTCCGTACCGAGCCATATTTGGCTCAAGAGCCATAGGATGCTGACCCCTGCCCTACAGATTTGCATGTTACCATTTCTGATTTCTAATTTTGTATCCATTTATCCTTTGTAATACATCTTGTCTGGTTTGGCCAATATACGTAGCAGAGGGGTATTGCTGGCACATTTCATATAAAAGGTGGTAGAATGATAGTTATGGAGAATGAAGTTCTCATGTTTGCCATGGATGAAATGGCAGGAGAAAGACGGTTCTGCCTTCTTCACATTGTCCTGCCTAAGAGATTTCTCTTTCTATACTGGAGTGGCTGCTTTTGAGATGAGAGAATTAGTTCATTTTTTCCCCACTGCGTCCTTGGCCAACAAGGATTCCAGTTAGTATCAACAATCATTTTGTGTGCCTATGTGGGGCTTTGGCCCAGCCAGACAAAAGGAACACTGAACACTAAAAGGGGCCATTTAGTGTGGGCATCTCCCCAACTTCCATGTCCACTGTAGTTGTGGGTGGTTAGTTTGAATGTAATGGGAGGTAGCCCATGCTTACACTGTTAATAAGGGTCTTCTTGGTGGAGCCTAGCCACATGTAATGATAGATGCAGCCACCATTTTTAAGTCCAATTTTTGGCATTTTTTAATCATCTTAACACTCTGAGAACAGAAATAAGAATGCAAGGCCATGAAATGCTTTTATATTAGAATTTGAGTTTCTGAAACTTTGTCTTCCATAAATCTGAAATCTCTGTTTTCTATATCCGTCAGTTAAAGACCATGCTGTAGAACAAAGTAAAATTGATTTGCCTTTGATGAAACTTTAAACATAACTAGTACATCCCCAACACTATATGTGCCAATAAAATAGTGGTCCGATTTAAACATGCCTAAGTAATAAAATTCAGAACTGAACCTGAAACTCTGACCTTATTTGCCCTCGAACATTTTTGGCCAGATAGTTTATTTCATTGTATGCATGTAATTCTCACTGAAGTATATGTGAGTTTTGCCAGGATGAAGCCCCATATGTAAGATTGCCTGTTATTTGGAACTCAAAAACAATATATAGATTCAGCATTTTGTTGTACATGGTTGATATAGGCTTGTAAAAGGTTAAGCAGTTACTCAGTAAGCATTAGACTTACTGGCATGCTTACCTGGAAACTGGTTAACTGGAGTGTTGGGCCCGGCCTGAGCAAGGCCCCTATCTGTGGTGGGGCCAGTGGGAGCAGGTCTCTCCTACCGCCACCTGTGGCATTGTGCAGTGGGTCTGACGGGCTGGAGTAGGCCCCTCCCTCACCCACATAGTGTTTAACCAGTTAGCTTTTTAATGGATATTTATATCCCTAATGGTTGAGTATGTTTTTAGTACAGGAGCAGCGTGGAAAGAGAGTGTACTTTTTTTTACTAAAGTGGATTTGGCATGCATGTTGTTAGGTATGTTGTTCTTCAGACCTATTTCAAGCCAATAATTATGGCAGGATTTTCCCTATTTATGATACTATGTATACACAATGGCTACGTCTACACTGGCACCTTTTTCCGGAAATGCTTAAAACGGAATACATTCCGTTTTCAGTTTTTCCGGAAAAGGAGCGTCTACGTTGGCCCTGGAGTTGTCTTTGTAACGAAGCGCTTTTCCGGAAAAACGCATCTACATTGGCGGCGCGCTTTTCCGGAAAAGCAGAAACCCGGAGCCATTTTGAAGAGGGCAAAGGCCACCAGACCTTTCCGGGGGCGGGGCCAGAGTGCCGTTCAGACACATGGTTAAAGGGGTCTCGCTGGGCAGCCGTTGGTCTCCTGCTCCCGTGCCTTGGGGCCTCTGCCAGGGACTGACACCCTTCGCAGGGTCTGTGGTTGCCCTCTGACTTTTGGGGACACCACCCTTTGGCCCCCAACTGCTCTTGCCTGCGTTTTTTTTTGTTTTTTCCTGCCCTGCTCTGTCTGCTATGGAGCCACGGGTGGCCATGTGCCTGGTCGGGCCCCTGTTGGGGCTGTACAGGTGGCTGCGGCTCCTGCTGCAGACCGGTGTCATGCTGTTCATGGATCAGGAGGCAGAGATCGCCTTGGACTCCCTCATCAGGGAGGCCCTGGCAACCGTGTGGCATCAGCACCCGATCATAGACCGGTCCATCTGGAGTTTGGAGAGCAGCAACGACTGGTGAGACTGGGTGGTCCTCAGACTATGGGGCGACCACCAGTGGATCCGGAATTTCCAAATGAGAAAGCGGACCTTCCTGCAGCTGTGCACCTGGCTCACCCCAGTGCTGCAGAGAGCCACCACCCGGCTGCGGGCACCCATCCCCGTGAAGAAGAGGGTCGCCATCGCACTCTGGAAGCTGGCCACACCAGACAGCTACCGCTCGGTGGCCTAGCAGTTTGGGGTGGGAAGATCAACCGTCGGAGTGATCGTCGTGGAGATAAGTCCCAGGGGCAGTGGGATGGGGGGAGGGTGCTGCACTCCAGGCCCAGGGACAGCCAAGACTCCCGGCTGGGTCGCCCAGAGGTTTGGGCCACCCCTCCCTTGCACAGGCCTGGTGGGGGGGGGGCGTGCGGCGAGGGAGTCCTGGGGGGGGGGGTGAGAGGACAGAGGGAATCAAGGGGGGGGCCCAAGGGAGTGCACACTCACCCCTACCATATGTGATGTGTTCCCTTGTGTTTCTCTGCACCCTTCTGCAGGTCATCCATGCCATCAACGACGTCCTGCTCCCGCGAATCATCTGCCTGCGCGACGTGGATGATACCATGGCCGGCTTCGCTGCCCTCGGGTTCCCCAACTGCGGGGGAGCCCTGGACGCCACCCACATCCCCATCCGGGCCCCAGAGCATCGAGCGGCCCATTTCATGAACCGAAAGGGATACTGCTCCATCGTTCTGCAGGTCCTCGTGGACCACCGGGGCCGCTTCGTGGACATTTACGGGGGCTGGTCCGGCCGGGCACACGACACCCACATCCTCCGGAACTCTGGACTGTATCGCAGGTTGGAGGCGGGCACCTACTTCCCCCGGCGGGACTTGACTGTCGGGGATGTGCCTATGCCCATCTGCGTCGTCGGGGACGCGGCCTACCCCCTGATGCCCTGGCTAATGTGGCCCTACACGGGCCAGCCGGACCAGAACCAGACCCGGTTCAACGACCACCTCAACCGGGCCCGAAACCCAGTGGAGCTGGCCTTTGGACGTTTAAAGGCCCGCTTCCGTTGCTTGCTCACCCGTCTCGAGATGGGTGAGCAGAATGCAACAGAGGTCCTGGCCGCGTGCTGTGTGCTCCACAACATTGTGGAGCGCAGTGGAGAGGCCTTCCTCCCTGCATGGATGGCAGCCGAGGCACAGACCTTGGAACAGCCCGACACAGCTGCCGTCCATGTAAAGCGTCGGGTGAAAGCATGTCGGCCGTCATCGAGTCTGTTCGTCGGGTGCGTCGGGCTTAGTTAGGGTTTTTCTTTTTAGCTTAGGCTAGGGTTTAGGCCACCATCGCCTGTCCCAAAGAACAGCCACGAGGATGCGGGGTTCGTGCGGAAGGCTGAAGTCAGCATACCTGCTTCCAGTCATCTTCCGTCGAGGGATCTCCTGGCTGTTCCTCTCCTGAGGCCCGGAAGGACCAAAGGATTGAGGTGGCCAGCAACACCACAATTGTCCTCCCTGCGCCTAGACTATGTTTAATTATCTGTTGTGTGCATCTTGTAACCGTTCTTGCTAGTTTGTTATCTATGTAAATATAGTTTGTGGTTTACATTTTACTGAAAAGTGTCAGCATTTATTTCTGCGTCACAAACCACTGACCACTTACCAAGGGTCTCCCCCCCCCCCCCCCCAGTGATAGAGTACAGATTTCATTCTCCACAGTTTGCCACCATGTTAAATTTAAGTGGCTACTTGGCATCTCACATCATTTCGTACACTACCTAGAGTTACACAATACCCAACACAGGAATGAACAGCAAAATAGAGAACTTTTTATTTACAAGGGGGGGGGGAGAGACCTTCAACTGGGACAGGAAGGGGGGGCAGTTACTGGGATGGGCGGCCCCTACGAGCGCTCCTCTGGGGGCCAGCCTGCCCACGCTGGGCAGACGCGTCGGGGCAGGCTTCATGCGGAGGTGGCCAGGGGCAGGAGCTGGGATAGGAGGAGGGGCAGGAACAGGGGCAGGAGCTGGGATCGGAGGGGGCATGAGCTGTGCTACGGGAGGGATGGTGGGGGCCTGGGCTCTGCCCATGCCATAGTGAATCGCATGCACAATATGTGCCATCAGCGTGTCCATTGTGGTGCGCATCCCTCGGCATTCGTCCAGGAAGGCAGCCCAGCCGTCCTGCCGCCACTGCAGGTCCCCCTGCACCCGCTCCGCGATGGAGGCCTGGATTGCCTCCACGGCGTTGACGTGCCGGCAAAGCAGCTGGTCCCTCTGGCGGAGCCTGTGCCTCCGGGGTTGGCCTGCTGAGGGTGCCGCTGCTGCCGGAGTGGAGGGTCTGGTGCTGGGTCCCGCTGCACGGAAGAGAAGAAAGGATGGGTAAGTTAGGCAGGCCGTCCACTGTCCCCACACCGCATGCCCTCCACCCCTGAGCCCAGGTGACCCCACAGTTGTGTGGCTTGGGCCCACTCGGTTCCCCTCCTGCCCCCGTGTTGTATGTTTGCAAGGAGGACCGCCCCTGGAGTAGGGTCCCCCCTCCAGTACTGTAAGCACCGGTCTGTATCCTGGCCCCGTGGAGGGCGGGAGGGTGCTTGTGCTGCGTTCACTTGTGGAACTCCCTGCCGGTGGATACTGTGAAAAGCTTTGGGCTAATCACTGGTGTTAGACAGGGAGCGAGATGCATCCCCATGCAGTGCCTAGGAGCACATCTGGCAGAGGCTGACTGGGCTCTCAGATCCCCTCGCGTGGGATATCTCCTGGACGGAACCAGAAGAGTGACTGGGTGGGGGGATGTTCCATCCTTGCAGCAACACTCAGGGGCCCTTCCCCCTTCCACTATCCCTCCCGCAAGCCCGGTAGCCCAGGGACATGTGTGGCCACAGTGGGGACTTCCCTCGGGGAGGCAGCCAAGGCACCGGGAGCAGGCGAGGGGCTCGGTGGGGGTCCACGGTCACAGGACCGTGACGCTGTGGTGTACCCAATAGCAGCTGGCTGTGCCTCACAGCGAGGCATGGGACATTGTGCCGTTCTCCGTGCTGCACCCTTGGCAGAGCTGCAGGCTCTGGGCTGAGTCCCTGGGGCCCTGGCCGGTTCCAGCCAGCATCCACCCTTTCCCCTGGTCCCGCCGAATGTGTGTGCAGCTCACGTGGCCTGAGTGACATGCTCTCCCCCTCCTCCCTCGGGGCACCTGGCCCCTCCCCCCTGCCTGTTGGGAGTGCAAACTGCACAAACTCACCTGTGGGTTCCTCCCCGGCCTTGGCCTCGGAGGAACTACTGGAGGGGGCCTGCTGGGCAGTGGCAACGCTGGCCTCCTCACCGCCAGACGTGCTGGCGCAGTCTTCTCCCTCCCCTGGCTCGGTGGTACGGTTGATGGGGGGGAGCTGGCAGGTGTCCACAGGGACAGCTGGGGCTTCCGGGGCTGGCTGGCCCAGAAAAGCATAGAGCCGGTCGTAATAGGGGCAGGCATCGGGTCCTGCCCCCCTTCCGTCAGTGGCCCGCACATACCCCAGCCGCAGCTCTTTTACTTTGGACCGCACCTGCTCGCAGTTGTGGCCGGGGTGTCCCTGCTGTGCCAGGTTCTGCGCCAGCCACGTGTACAAGTCTGCATTGCGACGGCGGGACTGCAGGTTGTGGAGACCCTCCTCCTCCTGCCAGAGGTCCAGGAGGGTCTCCAGCTCCCTGGGGGTCCAGGATGGGGCCCGGCGTTTCCGGCCCCTGGGGGCTTCCTCCCCTGCGGGGCTGCCATGCTGGGCTCAGAGGTGGCTGTTGGACAGCACTGCGGCACGTGGCAGAGCTCAAGCTACACGCTCTCCGGCAGGCTCCTGCCACGGGCGCCCAGCAGCCTCCAAGCTCTTTAAGAGCTCGGGTTAGCAGGAAGTCTGGGGCTCCTATGGGGTCTCGCGACGTCCAAACCGCTTTTTTCCGTTTCTTCTGCTTTTCCGGAAAAGCTGTCTACACTGGCCCTTTTCCGGAAAAGCTTTTCCGGAATAAGGACTTATGCCCGAGCGGGAACAGCGTAGGGTTTCCGGAATAGCGGCTGATTTTGTACAGTACAGCGTCATTGCTTTTCTGGAAATTCAAGGGGCCAGTGTAGACAGCTCGCAGCTTATTCCGGAAAAGCGGCTGATTTTCCGGAATAAGTGGCCCAGTGTAGACACAGCCAATATGTTTCTTTATGCTCCAGCTGCCCATTGATTAACAGTATACATTCATGCTATGAATAGGAGTTTGTAGACTATTTAAAATATACAAAACATCTTTAGCTGTGTTTGAGTTACTACAGTATGTACAATAAATATGTATGTATTGTATGGTACATTTATATTTTATGAAACTAGTAAAATGTCATAGAACACTGTTAGTTCATATGTAAAGCTGAAATTTCTTATTTCACTTTTATATAAAAAGGACCAAGTCTGCTCTACTTAATGGACAAAAAAACTTAGACAGACATGTAATCTGAGAAAACAAGTTGTAAAATAAGTGCAAGAAAGTAAACTTTGGTACCGGCAGCAGGAAGAGGGAAAGGAGAATGCAAGGAAAGTAGTGTTTCTGTTCCTGCCAAATATATGGCCAAATATCTTGTACTTAGAAATATATGTGTAAAATGTTCTTTTATATATATATTTAAAGAACAGCTACAGGATTTAGAGTGATAATTTTAAGTAATATTCATGTTCTTATACTTGTCTTGGGGCTTTTGTAGGAGTGAGTAGCAGTGACCATTAGATTTTCCATTTTTCAATTAAAATAAATCCTTTGTTTTCAAACTAGTGTTGTAACCATTTCTCAGAAAGGAAACTTAAATGAATATCAATCCATTAATATATCTGCACAGAGATTTAAATGAAATATGTACTAGTTCAAGAAAAAAAATGTTTCTAGTTGAAGTTCATAACGTTAAAATTGAATGAATCGCATAGAATTCAAGTGGATGTTATGTACTGAAAATATTTTCATATTATTGTTTAAGTGGTACTTTAAAAAAAAAACCTTATTCGCTCTGGAGAGCTGAATCTAAGATTCCATATTACAGAAAGCAATTTCACCATCATTAGCTAAATAAGAGGGCCCTAGGAAGAAGGGATTATCATATATTAAATTAAAAGTTCACCACCTTACAGCTTTAATCCTGTTAGAAAAGATGATTTCTATCTAACTTAATCAGCAAGAGGTTTTTATTGCCTGAAGTATTAATTGATTTAGGTCCTCATTAAGGTCAGAGGTACACTTGGCTGACCAGGGGCAGCCAATTAGCACATTGTCAGTTGTGCTTATTTACATTGACTGAACATAATGGTAGGTTGTTTGACTGTTAGGTCAGGGGGTCACTGAATCTTTTGTGTACTGTGACCTTTTAAAGGGCAACAGTCACTCAGACACGCCACTGCATTTACAACAAAATTTAGTTTATTATGTATTGACTCCATTCAGTCCTAGGAAACAGGTGCTTTGTTCCTACTGAGCAATTAGTATATTGTTTCTAACCTAAGTACTTTTAGGGGAGTGCATGAAATAGCTCTCTGAAAATTTCTAAAATTCTTGTTCAAATACCAGTTCATTATTTCAAACTTTTTACACTTCAAAAAAAGGAACTTAACGATCCATTCACACAAGAGATGTTAAATTTAGATTAATTGGCTAATTGAATAGTCGATGCAATGTGTATCGACTATTCGATTAGTTGATAAGGGCGCCTCCACCTTTGAAGTGTTGCAACAGATATTTGGCCATGCATATGACAGGAACAGAAACACTACTATTCTTGCATTTTCCTCTCCGACCTCCCCCTGCCAGTTTCAAAGCGGCAGCGCCACATGGAGCCTGGGGTAAGCTGGGGACTCTGAGTCCGCAGCTCACCCTGGACTCCATGCGACACTGCCACTTTGAAATGCCACAAGGAGCCCAGTGTCAGGCTCCATATGGGTGTTTCAAAGTGGCAGCGCCTCATGGAGCCTCGGGTCAGTGGGGGAGTCTCCAGCTGCATGTGGTGTTTCAAAGCAGCAGACCCCGGGCTCCACATGGTGCTGCCGCTTTGAAGCACCCTTCCTCTTTCCCCTCCCCCTGCTGCCTTTTTCTGATATAGTGCTCAGACTTCCCAGACGTGACTAGCTGACTAGTGTATTGACTATCTGATAAGCATTTGCTTATCGGATAGTTGACTAGTTGTTCACATCCCTAATTCACACTCTAATGCACATATTCTCTATTTTGATACCATGATGGCATGTTAATTTATTCAGGAATGATCTTGTGGCTTTAACTTAGTCAACCCTCAAGTCTTGTACTAGATTTGAAGACCCTCCTTAGCAATGAGAAGAAAGTACTACTGGTTCAATTCACATCCCACAACTCTAGTGCCTGTCAGTGGTTCTTTTAATCCACAGAGAGGTGGGGCTGGACTGAATCAACTGTGTAAGTACAGGGTCTGGTGGGAGAACTGGAGCCACAGTATATGTAAAGTCTGAAGTTTTTTCAGGCATTTCCCAGGTTCTTCCAGATCATTATTTGAAAAATTTCAATTTATGACTTACACTTTCTATGTTCAGAGTTTAAGGAAACTAGACATGGCAGAATGAACCCCATAGCTTTGCTTTATAGTTTGCTAGTAAGATGGCAATCCTCTTAACATAGCAAAACATTCTCCAAAGAAAGAATAGGCAGAGCAGATTGTCTGCAGACCATTACTTTGAAGCTAATCTTCTATTTCCTATGCATACACTGGTAAACGAGTTGAATTCATTCACATGAGGCAATTAGCCAGTATTTCATTATAGCATAGGTAGTGAATCCAAAGACCATGTAGATAAATTATTAATTTTCAGTATTATCTTACATCTTTGACCTTAAGATTAACTGAACTAGACACATGATGTGTGATGGGGCCTGAGGCATGAAAGCCATGATTTCCCTTTAGAAATCAGCTTGATTTGACTTTAACAAGTTATATTTGTCCAAAGATTTAATTGTATATATTGTATATAATAAGACTCTCAATTATTCTTCCTCGTGTGATGGTGTTCCTCCCACCCCCCCAATCTTTAAGCATCAGCTACATTAGTGGCACCCAGTTAGCTACATCAGCACTTCATTTTCTGGAACAGTTTCTGGATGTGTAGTTGTTGTTATGTTTAAGATCACAGAATGATAGAAATGTAAAGCTAAAAGGGACCTCAAGATGTCAATAAGTCTAGCCTCCAATGCTGAGGCAGGACCAAGTAAATTTAGACCACCTCTAACTGCGGTGTGTGCAAGCTGTCCTTTAAAATCTCTGATGATGGTTATTCTACCATCTGAAGTAGGCTTACAAGGGAGAACTTAGTTACCCTTATTGTTAGAAAGTGTTTAGTAATATCTGACCTTTTCAATTTCCCCTGCTGGGGATTAAATCCATTACTTCTTGTCCTTCTTTCATTGGACATGGAGGACAATTGATCACTGTCTTCTTTATAACAACCCTTATCCTATTTATAGAATCCTCAGCCAGAAGAGAACATTGTGATCTTCTAGTATGACTTCCTATATAACAGAAGACATAGAACTTCCCCAAAATAATTGCCACGGCATTTCTTTTAGAAAAACTTCTAATCTTGATTTAAAAATTGTCAAGTGATGGAGAATTCATCACGACAAGTAAGTTCTCACAGTTAAAAAATTTCACTTTATTCTCACTCTAAGTTTGTCTTTCTTCAACTTCTAGCCAACTTCCATTGCTGGATTGAAGAATCCACCATTAAATATTTGTTTCCCATGTTAGATACTTGTATACTGTGATCAAGTCATCCCACATTGTTAAACTAAACAGATTGAGCTCTTTGAAGACTGTTGTAAGGTCATGGAACAAAAATACACATTCACTCCATACTCTGGGTGTCCCTAATCCAGAAACACCTGTGGTACAGACCCTGGAAGATGAAGGAGGAAGCAACTCTTTGCGTTGGCACTCTCTCCCTCCCCAATCAGCTGGGGTAACAGCAGCACAGCAATGTGCTTTCCCTGAGGCTTTTCTCTGCCACTATGGGAGCATTGGGAGGCAGTGTCTGGAAGTGATGGGGAGCACTGAGCAACATGGGCCCCAAGGAGCAGGACCCCAGAGGAGTACGCCATCCTTATCCCCCTCATGCCTAGACCTTGCAGCGCCCTCCCTGACCTGGCAAATTCTTTAACCTAGAATACAGGCAGTCCCCAGGTTACATGGATCTGACTTACATAGGATCCCTACTTACAAATGGGGTGAGGCAACCCTGCACTAGCTGCTTCCCCCCAGCAGACCAGGGAGACGCGAAGCTAGTGCTCCGCCCCCAGGAGACCAGGGAGACGCGGAGTGGCTTTTCTCAGCAGATACCTCAGCTTGAGAATAAAGGACTGAGGGAAGTGAGGTGTGGGAGAATAAAACTGAGCTCTGGAGAAATGTTTGGCTAGTGTTTCCCCTACAATATGTACCAGTTCCGACTTACATACAAATTCAACTTAAGAACAAACCTACAGTCCCTATCTTGTACGTAACCCGGGGACTGCCTGTACCTTATTTCCCAGGGTTCCCAGATTAAAGATGTTCATGTTTGCTACCAACATTTAGAATTATTTCAAATATGTTTGTTTCTTCTGAATTTCTTAAATGCCCCTCAGTAATTTGCTTTCATTACTGTCTCCTACTCCAACAGCTTTGCAAGTGTAATACTGACAGGCAGAGCTGAACCTGGTACCTCGGGAGAGTAGTGCATGAACCTCTACTGCATGACCTAAAACCCAGTTGGCTTTCAGCCGAGGCTATAGAGCAAACTCATTTTTCTCTCTTTCTATGGTCTACATGACATTACATGGGACCGTGAACCACACTCAGTAGATGTGTGGGTTACACCAGCACAGAAAAAGAATATATTCCAATGCTAGTGCCATCATGAGCATTAGCCAGAGGTTCATGTGCGATGTTCTAAGAAAGGTGTGATTTCCTAGAAAGATCTTTGTGATGGACATTTAGAACAACCCCAAGAAAGACAAATTTTCAAATAATCCATTGCTTTACTTTTGGCTCATGACTTACTGGACTAAAACTGGAAAAAAATTATTTAATGTTTAGAGGTCTATGAAATGCAGGTAACTTCTGGACATGTTACTGTTATTGACAATAAGTGTAAATGACAAAATTTGCAGTACTGGTTGCACCTCCCTAGTCCAGTACTCTGGGCACCTGACCGGTCCCAGACAAGGGTGTTTGCCGGACCAGGGGAGGTCGGGGAGGGAGAGGGTACCAGCCTCCCTGCTGCCGCTGGCCCTGCTGGCTCTGGCAGCCCTGCCAGCTCCATGGTCTCACTGGACTTTGCTGCCCCACTGGCTGTAGGCTCTGTGACCCCGTGAGCTCCAGTGTCCTCTGCACCCCTCCCAGCTCCACAGGTTCTATGGCCCCACAGGCTTTGCTGCCCTTCCAGGTCTGCAGGCTCCAATGGCCATGCTGGCCTTGCCTCCCTCTGGCTTTGCTGCTCCACTAGCTGTAGGCACTGCTGCCCCACAAGCTCCATTGCCCCATTAGCCCCCTCAGTTGCCTCTCTTCCCAGCTGCTGGCAACCTCTGCTGCTGGGGCTCTCTGTTGCCAGATCAGAGAGTCCCAGACCACAAAGATTCAACCTGTAGTTGAAAAATAGTCTAATTTGAGCTAAAAGTCTGCATTCCCTGCTCAAAAATTGAATATATGGAATAATACATTGTCATTTTAATTCAAACACAATATAACTATACCTGCTTTGCTTGTTATATCATAAGAAACAGCTCAAGTATATAAAATAGAAGTTACCACTTAATAAAAGAAGTGAGAAAATAAGACAATCTGCAAATCCCCTTCTGGTTTTACCATAGCTTTGCCGTGAGTAAGCAGCATTGCTGTAGTTCCTGAGAAGTAGCCTGGCAGGGAATTTGAGTCTCTTGATTTAAGCTTCCCTGTGGTGGTGAGAGTACAGTGTACCAGAACTATTCCTGTGACAGCATCACCAATGCACTGATGCAGCTATCCTGTGTGGCATGTTGGAAAGATAGAACCTAGAACTCAATTTTCCTTATTTTTGAGGGGAGGAGGAGGAAGAAATGGGATATATTTCAGATCTGAAGAGTCTACTTTCTCTCTTCCACTGACAGCAATGGTAGGGATGGATAGCACTGGAAGTAAGAGAGGGTCTCATACCTCATGTACTCCTTTGTTCTAGCACGCAGGACATGCCATAGTCTGGCCTTGTTTTGTGCTTAGATGTTGCAGCACAGCTAGAATATATAATGGAACACACCTAAAGAAGAGGTTGGCATTCCTAACCATAAGAGGAAGAATTACAGATTTTGAAGGTTTGATTCTCCTCTGCCTTGCACTTCATGTAGTTGTTTACACCTATGCAAAATGAACATAGAATGACAGTTCATCACACCCACTTTTGCATCAGTTCAGTGATGCCACAAAATGCAAGAATCTATAGAATCACTATGATATCGTTTGTCAGTCTAACTCCAAATCAATTTCAGTGACTATGGTGTAGCTACTCTGGATGTAGATTGGCGTAACAGACTGGAATTTGGCTCAGAAGAACAAGCCTTAAATCAGAGAGTGCTTTCATTTCTGATTTATTTGATCTTTAATGAAATTTTAACACAGGAAATATTGTAATGGGTTACAATGGAAATAAAATTTACAATGCAAATAAAATTTACAATGCAAATGGAGTCATTATGTTGGTGTATGGATGCATAACAATTAAATTGCAGTTCTCTTTCCACTGATAATATTGGTCCTCTGGACTTGATATTCTGTGAAATTGTAGCCTGTTAAGTTTTCTGTAGTTGTCATGGAGGTTCCAGAGAAACTGTTGTAAAGCTTTAGCAGGGTTCTGCCCAGCACACTCACAACACAAGGATTGCCACCATACATTCTGACATCTCTTGTGGTATGATTTCTAAACTGTAAATGAGATGTTCTGGGGTCCTCCCAGCTTTAGATGGGTTTTACTCTATCACCTTTCTCTGAAGCATTTAAAAGTGCAAATAGTCCTTTGAAACCTGCTCAAACACTTTGCTGTGTTGCCCTTGTAAGTTATTTGTTTATTGATAGTTGTATGCCATAACCAAGTCATTGGGAAAGGGGAGGAGAAGGATGTACACCTCTTCTCTTTTAACTTAAGCTATGTCCCTCTGCAAAATAATTGCTAAAAATTTGTAACCTTGTTTTGATTCCTTTTCCTCCTTCTTGCCCACTGGCACTCACCTTTATATAACAACGGCATCTTGAGAATACAGGGTTTTTTTCTATAAATTATGTCTTAAGAAGAAAACAAGTATTTTAAGAAGGGGGGGGGCAAAAAGCGGTTATTTAAAAAAAACCCTCTGTACACTTCCCATTGAATTTGAGCCAAAAGTGTTGCCAGTTTTGCTCAAATAATTCAGAGTTTTGTTTTGACCCTGCTTATGACCAGGGGAACTAATTGTATTAGAACTATCCAGGAGACTTTAAGAAAGTGCTGTTTTAATGCATATTTTAAAACACTGACAGATATTTTATCATTAATTAGTATTCATATTATGTCTCAAACAATCTGTTCAAGAATAGAGGAAATGAACTGGTTGAACAGCTCTTCTGTCTATCTAGTAATTAACATGGGAGATGCATGTAAAGCCAGGGGCCTAACGGGGAAGAGGGAGAAGTAGCACTGGGCAGATTTCTCTACAGAAGATTACAAATTACCTATGCTGAGGGCTTTGTCTTATCCAAAGATTTAATTTAGCGCATGTGAGAATAAAGGCCTCTTTTTCAAAAATAAACCTGTGCCCCTCTGAGTCATATCTTCCTGGATTTGCTTCCTATCTTGTCAATATGCCACTTGATAGCTGGCTGGACTCCCTTATTCAGTAAAATAGAAGGATTTCTTTTTTTTTTAAAAGTCCATTTGTTCTTTTTTAACCAAAATATTGCTTGTTTCTTTTTTAAAAATACAGGGTTATATATAGCATTATCAAAACAATATTTTAGACATCTTATACAATTTTAAAAGATAGTTTGATGGATGTCAGCTAATCTATTATGCTTCCTCTGTGCCTCCTCCCCCTCTTCAGCTGCTAATCATAGAATTTGTATGCCAAATTGTGTAAGACACTCTTCCAATAGTTACATGTGTGAGTCTTTTGTGAGACACAGACAGTTATGAGGACAGATTTGGAGTTGCATATGGGTCTGTCACATGGTTTGATTGCCACGTCTTCCAGGACACAGATTTCTTTATTACTTAGCCATAATTCAGAGGAGTTTATACAGTTTATAAAAAAAGTTCTGCAAAATTTCTCTCAAAGAATTCTTGCACAATCCATTTTATATAACAAAACAGAGTGTTCCCCAACTCTCTCCACTTACTGCAATATGTTTTCTATGCTGGCTTCAAAGCTGCTTACTCCCACTGTATATCCAAATTCTGTACTTAGTTGTCTTTTGATGTGGAGTAACATTCACTGCTCAGAAATTGTATAGACTCTTTAGGGAATAAGAAGATGAAGTATCTTTATATTTACATTAAATTCTTAAGTCCTGAATTTGTCTGAACAATAGGAATCAACATTTCTTCTGTTAGCTATGGTTGAAAGAGTAAGTCTTGGGAGTGTTGCCTGGGAAGCTTTGTGAAAAGCCGTCCAATATAGCTATGCTTTAGCCCCCAAAATAACATAGATTGATCTGATATTTTGTATGAGCAGAATATCTGGCAACCAATTAGCTCTTAAAGCAAACAAGCATTCTAGTTAGATTTCTGGAAGGTGAAACCAACTCCCTAGGTCCCAGTAACATTCTTCTTCAGCTCTGGAATCATCAGTGTCATGTTCCTTGGTGGCAGGTTATCATGAATTGTACAGCTGTCATTCAATTGGGTATTATATTTAATGATACTTAAGTTATACCAAAGACACCAAGAGTATTATGGACAATTGTCTTTTGTTGTTTGTATTTCTTGAGAGAAATTAAATAAAAAATGTAAGCAGCAGCAAACCAGAGTCATCACGGATATCTGTGTTTAAAAAACCCATAAAATACAGTAGCCCACAACTCCACCTGTTTAAACTTAAAGCAAAAGCAGCCAACCGTTTTGAAGATTGACATGTTTTAGAAACAATAGCAAAATTTAACACCAAACAGAGCTGTTGGGCTGACACATTGTATGAAATGGTTACCTTTTTATTTTTTATTCCTTGAAATAATGAAAAATCTTATCCATGAATTGTAGAAGTAAAAAAATATCCATTTTTTTCTGTATACCTGAGTTGTCAGGCTGTAAACAAACTTATTTGGAACTTGACACAAATCCTTTCAGTGATTTCAGAGAAATATTTTGACATTATGAAAGGTTAAATATACATATTTCTAGATGTACCTCTTCAGTTCACAGCTGATTCTTTTGAAGAGTATGTACATTTGACCATCCATGTATTAAGTTTTAGGTTAAAGTTTATCATAGTTCAATACAATTATTGTGTAACTAAATCCCTGTCAAATATGACCTTTAGGTTGGCACACTTATTTCATTTGTGGCAGAGTCAGAGGTAACTCTGTGATAGCAGAGAAGTCCGTGCTCAAAGAGAATGCTTAGAAAAAAGAAATATTTTTTTCAAACTTGTTTTTTTATTATTATTATTCTTTTCTAGGTTGGAGAAGTTCTATACTGTGCTGGACAGATTGCATTAGTACCTTGTACTATGCAGCTTGTTGGTGGTGGCATACAAACTGAGGCTACAGTCTCCCTAAGCCATGTTGAGAAAGTCCTTAAAGCTATGAGCCGCAACACTGAACTCCACCACATCCTTATGGCTAATTGTTACGTAACTAACAGCAAGTACATTCCTGTCGCTCACGCTGTATGGCAAAAGAAATTAGATGAACTTAAAAAGGTATCTATAAGATCAATTTTCTTCTTTCTAGTTTTTAAAAAATCAATTTATAGAAAGGTTTTTTCTAAGTTTTTCAGTAATAGAATTTTCTTAGTGTTTTTCAAAGGGGTTCAAGTAAAACAGATATAATAAGGTTTGATTGAGCTGTTATGTTCTGAGCTGTAATGTTCTGGATTATAAGTGGCTGTGCACAGTTGAGAAGGAAAATTGCTTAATAGAAAGTTATAGTCATCACTAACTTTGTCTTAATTCCCAAAAGCAATAAGTTGAAGAATTCTTTAAGAACAGCCAATTTCTCCTGCTCAAATTTGAACAATATTCAATTTGAAATTGTTCTGCCTATGTTTTTCTATAAAAGTGCTATGTGGTTTATGTTAACATTTTAGGAATTATTCTGCTGTTTTTCTTGTTTCTCTGTTTATCTAAGTGATATCTGCATGCATGTGGAGTTCATTAGCTTTTGCTGCTTAATTTTCCCCACAATGTACAAGGCCAAATTCTGACCTGAGCAAGTTTAGATGGCTATTAATGACCCTAGATCCTCTCTGACAATATAATAATTTCCACCGTGACCGTGATGTCTTGTGATGCACTAATAATACTTTATATTCCTGTTTGTTTCTTGAATGACCTCAGTCATGCTTGGGAAAGAGAGGCTTGAGTACTGTTTTTTTTGTTTGTTTGTTTGTTTGTTTCTTATTGTGTTAGGGCCTTTACTGGTATGCTTTATGTATACCCATACAAAGGCTATGTCTATACTGCAAAGTTTTGTGCAAGAAGTCTTTTGCAGAACAGTTCTTGCACAAAAACATGTCCACACCTCAAAGCGCATCACAAAAGTGATGTGCTTTTGCTCAAGAGAGCGTCCACACTGCATGGATGCTCTTGCGCAAGAAAGCTCTGATGGCCATCAGAGCACCTGTGCTTTTTCCCGTAGGGGTTTCTTGTGCAAGAAATCCCTCTGGAGCATCCACACTTGCCTTTTTGTGCAATAGCTGTAACACAAAAAGGAGTTATACCTCGTAGAAGGAAGTTTACCTACACCGACAAAAGCCCTCTGTTCTGCCATTTTACTGCTGATTTACTTGCACAAAAGCGCATTTGAGCTGTGGACACTTCACAGGTTTTAGCGCAAAAACGGACATTTTTGCACAAAAACCTTGCATTGTAGACGTAGCCTAAGAGAGGGAAAGAGGTAACTTTCTTCTATCAAAAGGAACCAAGTGTCCTCCCACCTTCTAGACTCCAATGGGATCAATGGGAACCAAAGGAGGCATGTTTTTACCTGAGAAACTGCTTGGCCTGACAGCTGGAAATAGAAGTCTCACCCCGATGTATCAAGGTTTTTATGGAAGGAGAAATAATAGCTTAGGCATTCTAAGGGAAAATTGAGTGTTCTCTCCTCTGACCAGGCAAGAATAGGGCCATGGGGCTTGTAGGCCTGGGAAAATTAGAAAACTAAGCTTCTTTCCCTTCTTCAAATCTGTGTAGGCAAGGAGGCCAGGAGACCTCCAGCCTTCCTGGGTCTGACACTTAACAGATCTCTTTGAAGCAAACTTGAGAGAGCCTTAAAACAAGTTGTACCTCCCTTAATTGGAACTCTGTGGTCTGGCAACATCCATGGTCCAGCAGAACCATGGATGTTCCTGAACCACAGAGTCCAGGTATAAGGAGATCAGGCCACAGGGCAGAAGCAGAGGGGAGGAGGGGCATGACTCAACCACGAGGAGGGCACAGCAGGGAGTTCTGGCCCTTTCTGCCGGGTGCTAGCAGGGGGCTGGCAGCAGCTGCAGAGTCCCGGCAGTAGCTGCAGAGTCCCAGCAGCCACAGAGCCACATTCCCAGTGGCCATGGAGCCCTGGCAGCCCCAAGGAACCGTGCAGCCCTGGCAACCACAGAAGCCATGGCAACCATAGAGCCCCAGCAGCTAGGGAGCTCCAGCCTGGGGTCCATGGAAGGGCACACAGCAGCGGGGCTCGGCTGGAGTCCTAGCCAAGGGCAGCAGCATGGGCCATGTTGGGAGGGACCTCCCTTTGTTTGGCAAATCACCTTGTTCAGGACAAGTCAGATCCCAAGGGTGCTGGATGAGGGAAGCACAACATGCAGTAGTTTTCTGTGAGCAGGTGAGGACACTGTGGCTTCTCACTGGAAGGTGTATGCATTAGAGAGACAGGATTTTTTCTCTCCTTTTACTGTATTTTCCTTTTCTTTTCCTGTGTCCCAATACTACAGCCCAGGGCCACTTTCATGCACCCTAAAATGAAATAAATGTTCCATTCTAGCCAAGTAAAACAGCCAGCCAAAAAAAACCATGTTTTTCAAAAGGGTTTCCTTCGTTTCAAGCGGTGGCCAAAGATAGGCATGAATGAATAGCAACCTACTGCTTACTTAATAAGAACAAACAGTGCATAGATTGGAATTATTCAGTTTCAGTCATTCCATGAAAAACAGACAGTGTGTAACTGTGCAAATAAAATTATTCAGTTCAGAGCTCATTTCTTCCAGACCAGACATTATAAACCACAGATTTAATTAGATTTTGAAAGCTTTCAGATTTGTGTTCTATTGTTGAATGTTCTGAATTTAACAGAGAAATGATTGTGTATTGTGATTATTGAGGTAGTTGTATTTAATATTGTTCATATATTTGTGTGTGTGTGTGTGTGTGTGTGTGTGTGTGTGTATATAACTTCTCAATTGCCAAAGGCTTATTTATAGAATACCAAAAAATAGTTAGTACAGTATCATCATTATGAAAAATTTCTCCTGTATAAATATTTTTTTCTAAAACTTCATTGAATAATTCTGTATATTACAAAATACAATACATAATTTGTGTAGGACAAAAATGAAGTGTGTCTAATGGAAGGAATCATGGAGAAGTGTATGGGTTAGCATGTCTATGTGTTTATATACACAAAAACAATTTATTTCTTGGAAGATGATAATATAGCACATGAACATGAAGTCGATGGGATTTTAGTCTGAATAAGGACCACAGAATCAGACCCATAATTCAGTGATAGAAATGAATGCTATTCATTAGGCATTGTTACCTACCTAGTAAAAATGAAAGGAATTTCCAGCTGTCCAAATTATTTCACTGATACATCAAACATGCATGAAAATTTTAAAGAACTATTATAATACAGAGGCAGCATGGTATAACAAATATGGTACTAGCCTGAGTGCTAAGATATCTTTCTTCTATTTTCCAGCTAAGTTACTTTTTAGCAAGTCACATTACTTCTCTGTGCCCTTGTTTTGCCCTTTGTCTATATATATAATCTGTTTAAATTGTAAATTCTTCAGGGTAAGAGCTGTCTATTACTTTGTGATATGGCTAGAATAATGGGTCAGGTAGGATCTTCTAGGCACCGCTGCAATATAAATGATACCAAATATTAGGGGTTTTTTGTAATTTCAGATGCCTTTTTAAGTTAATGTTTGTTGCTTTTTCACATACATACTTTTTCTACCACCATACTGAGCAGCAATAATTAGAAACATTGCAAGGTTTCACCTACCAGAAGCAGTAAGTAATAGATGTGTAGGACAAGGCTGGTATACAAGCATCAATCCACCGATTTCCTTCCCATTTTTCTTTGACCTGGAAAGTTCAAATGACACATTATGCTTTAGTTCTCAACTTTCATGTTTTCTTTTCTCCGTCTGTCCCTTCCAGCTCTTGTATATTAGACAGAAAGCAGAGATAAAGGTAAGAACTCTCTGAAATCTGCCACAAAGTCATGCCCAAGTGGAAATTATATGAGATGGCATAAGAATCCTGAAGCCTCTGAAAACAAAGAAAAAAATGTGTACAACAGGACTTAGTGGACACTCTGGCATTGGCTAAGACCATGTCTATGTGAAATAAAGTGGCATAACTGTGGCAGCAGAGCTATGCCAGCATAATCCACTAGTGTAGATGCAGCCTACAAGTGAAAAAGGGGGCTTTACTATTGTTGTAGGAACACCACCTTCTCAAGCACCGGTAGCTCCATCAAAAGCAGTATGCTGCCAGGAGTTAGGTCGGCATACCTGTGATGTTGAGGGATTTTTCACATCCCTGAGTGCTGCAGCCATGTAAAAATAAACTTTAAGTGTAAACCAGACCTAAGACTCAAATCAAAGATTTTAGCAGTGTATGCCTGGGGAGTTTTTAGGTGAGGAGCTCTCATAGAATCATGGAATCATAGAATAATAGGACTGGAAGGGACCTCAAGAGGTTATCGAGTCCAGCCCCCCGCCCTCAAGGCAGGACCAAGCTCCGTCTACACCATCCCTGACAGATGTCTATCTAACCTGTTCTTAAATATCTCCAGAGAGGGGATATTGGCAATTTATTCCAATATTTGACCGCCCTGACAGTTAGGAATTTTTTCCTAATGTCCAATCTAAACCTCCCCTGCTGCACTTTAAGCCCATTACTCCTTGTCCTGTCCTCAGAAACCAAGAGGAACAAATTTTCTCCTTCCTCCTTGTGACACCCTTTTAGATATTTGAAAACCGCTATCATGTCCCCCCTTAATCTTCTTTTTTCCAAACTAAACAAGCCCAGATCATGAAGCCTGGCTTCATAGGTCATGTTCTCTAAACCTTTAATCATTCTTGTCGCTCTTCTCTGTACCCTTTCCAATTTCTCCACATCTTTCTTGAAATGTGGCGCCCAGAACTGGACACAGTACTCCAGCTGAGGCCTAACTAGTGCCGAGTAGAGCGGCAGAATGACTTCACGAGTTTTGCTTACAACACACCTGTTGATACAACCTAGAATCATATTTGCTTTTTTTGCAACAGCATCACACTGTTGACTCATATTCAACTTGTGGTCCACTATGACCCCTAGATCCCTTTCCACCATGCTCCTTCCTAGACAGTCGTTTCCCATCTTGTATGTATGGAACTGATTGTTCCTTCCTAAGTGGAGCACTTTGCATTTCTCTTTATTAAACCTCATCCTGTTTACCTCTGACCATTTCTCTAACTTGCTAAGGTCATTTTGAATTATGTTCCTATCCTCCAAAGAAGTTGCAACCCCACCCAGTTTGGTATCATCTGCAAACTTAATAAGCGTACTCTCTATCCCAATATCTACATCATTGATGAAGATATTGAACAGTACGGGACCCAAAACAGACCCTTGCGGAACTCCACTTGTTATCCCTTTCCAGCAGGATTTAGCACCGTTAACAACAACTCTCTGACTACAGTTATCCAGCCAATTATGCACCCACCTTATCGTGGCCCTATCTAAGTTATATTTGCCTAGTTTATCAATAAGAATATCATGCGAGACTGTATCAAATGCCTTACTAAAGTCTAGGTATATGACATCCACAAGGCTTCTCCCTTATCCACAAGGCTCGTTATCCTATCAAAGAAAGCTATCAGATTAGTTTGGCATGACTTGTTCTTCACAAACCCATCTATTCCCTATCACTTTATTACCTTCCAAGTGTTTGCATATGATTTCCTTAATTACCTGCTCCATTATCTTCCCTGGGACAGACGTTAAACTGACCGGTCTGTAGTTTCCTGGGTTGTTCTTATTCCCCTTTTTATAGATGGGCACAATATTTGCCCTTTTCCAGTCTTCTGGAATCTCCCCTGTCTGCCATGATTTTTCAAAAATCATAGCTAAAGGCTCAGATACCTCCTCTATCAGCTCCTTGAGTATCCTGGGATGCATTTCATCAGGACCTGGTGACTTGCTGACATCTAACTTTCCTAAGTGATTTTTAACTTGTTCTTTGTGTATCCTATCTTCTAAACTTACCCTCTCTCTGCTTGTATTCACTACGTTAGGCACACCTCCAGACTTCTCGGTGAAGACCGAAACAAAGAAGTCATTGAGCATCTCCGCCATTTCCAAGTTTCCTGTTACTGCTTCTCCCTCCTCACTAAACAGTGGGCCTACCCTGTCCTTGGTCTTCCTCTTGCTTTTAATGTATTTATAAAAGGTCTTCTTGTTTCCCTTTATGCCTGTAGCTAGTTTGATCTCATTTTGTGCCTTTGCCTTTCTAATCTTGCCCCTGCATTCCCGTGTTGCTTGCCTATATTCATCCTTTGTTATTTGTCCTAGTTTCCATTTTTTATATGACTCCTTTTTTATTTTGAGATCATGCAAGATCTCCTTGTTAAGCCAAGCTGGTCTTTTGCCATATTTTCTAGCTTTCCTACACAGCGGAATTGTTTGCTTTTGGGCCCTTAACAACGTCCCTTTGAAATACTTCCAACTCTCCTCAGTTGTTTTTCCCTTCAGTCTTGCTTCCCATGGGACCTTACCTACAAGTTCTCTGAGCTTATCAAAATCTGCCTTCCTGAAATCCATTACCTCAATTGTGCTGGTCTCCCTTCTACCTTTCCTTAAGATCATGAACTCTATTATTTCATGATCACTGTCCCCTATACTGTCTTCCACTTTCAAGTTCTCAACTAGTTCCTCCCTATTTGTTAAAACCAAATCCAGAACAGCTTCTCCTCTGGTAGCTTTTTCAACCTTCTGAAACAGAAAGTTGTCTCCAATGCAGTCCAGAAACTTATTGGATAGCCTGTGCCCCGCTGTGTTAGTTTCCCAACATATGTCTGGATAGTTGAAGTCCCCCATCACCACCAAATCTTGGGCTTTGGATAGTTTTGTTAATTGTTTAAAAAAGGCCTCATCCACCTCTTCCACCTGGCTAGGTGGCCTGTAGTAGACTCCTAGCATGATATCACCCTCGTTTTTTACCCCTTTTAGCTTAACCCAGAGACTCTCTACACAGCTATCTCCTACGTTCATCTCCACTTCAGTCCAAGTGTGTACATTTTTAATATACAAGGCAACCCCTCCTCCCTTTTTTCCCTGTCTGTCCTTCCTGAGCAAGCCGTACCCTTCCATACCAACATTCCAATCATGCGTCCCATCCCACCAGGTTTCTGTAATACCAATGATATCATAGTTGTATTTATTGGTTAGCAATTCCAGTTCTTCCTGCTTATTACCCATACTTCTTGCATTTGTATATAGGCATCTAAGATACTGATTTGATCTTGCCTCCTTTCTCCTTTCCATTATAGGCCGTAGTCCCCCCCATTTCCACATAGCTTCTTCAGACAGATAAGTCAGATAGCAATTCAGTGAGACAGAACTGAGCTGAGGTCTAATTTTTAAACACATCAGTATACAATCTCTGAGAGAGAAATACTTTTCCTGGTAATTCCCTGTAGGATTCACACACACCTAGCCAGTGATATATGTTCATATTAGATTATGTTAATCTTTCTAATCAGAGAGCCTTCCCTTTAAAGTACAGGGTCTCTCATCTCTCCTTACTTCCAAAACTGGTGTCTTAGCATTAGCATCTTGGAGGTCCTGAAGTCCTGAGAACCTCTCTGCCAACATTTTGTTAGGAGTGACAGCCTGATGACTCTAGCCCGTCTGAACACTAGGAGTCCTGTGACATACCAGAGTACACTCCAGGTGAGGGGTGACACAGTCTCCTGCCCTGGAACTTGGGGAGCCTTGTATTGCCTTGTTGTAGCTTCCAACTTACACTGCTCACAAGCAGCCATCAACATAAGGTGCAGATATGTTTGTGCAGCTGCAGTCTTCCATTTATACCCTAGTTTTCACTACCCTTGCTTACTGAGGGTTGGTCCCTGCATACTCCCAGACAGACTTTTTCCCAGAAATGTAAGGCCTATTGTATAGCCTTTTCTCAGTCTAAATATATTAAGTTTGTTAATTCCTTTAAAGAAATAACATACACCTGATTATGTTAAAGTTACCCAGACACTTTAAATTAAACACAATGGATTAGATTAAACAATAAAATAAGTTTTATTAATTAAATAGGGAGAGTTTTTAAATTAATATACTTGATCAGACATGTCAGAAATGGTTACAAGAAAAATACAAACAAAATGCTTACTAGTGCCTACCTTAACAAACTATATTAAACTTAATCATAATTTCTCACCAAAGATTTCCAACAAAATTACTGGTCAGACTCTTCATCTCAGGACTCCCTTTTCCCCACCCCATTCCAGTCCAACAGCTATTTTCTTTTTCTCTTTAGGTGTAGAGATCAAGATGGGCAGAGAAAAAGAGAGGAGCATCTTGGGTATTTGCCCCTTTTCTTCCCTCTTCTTTATAGTTGAAAAATATTTGCGTCTGAGAACAATGAGACAGAGTCTATGTAGAAAGATATTCCATACTTTTTTTTCGCACTTGGAGTTTTAAGTTAATTAAACTCTTGTTTTCCTGGTTTCTCTTTCTTTATATCTTCCCTCAATATAAAGTGAATTCTAAAGTTTTACAAAGCTTGCACTCATAATTTTACAAATAATAATAATTTGTTGTTAAAGTTAAAAGAAGAGCAGAAAGTCACAGTGTGTCAGTAGAGTAAATGCATATCACATAATGTTAAAGATTTATCACCCAGAAAGTCTAGCCCATTCTGTAAGAGTTATGTTCTGTAAGAGGTTTGGCATCTGCAGTTGCAATTGGTGAGTTGACTACCTGATCGTTGCATACCTCCATTTTCCATTACCAGTTATCTGCTAACTTTTTCACTGTAAAATGAGCCCAAATCCTTTATCTCACTTCTTACGACTTCAGCCATCTACAGTTGTTGCTAGAAAAAATGGGAAAAGAGGAGTGCACAACAAAAGAAGACTACATACTGATTGTTCTTTTTGTCATAGCCCTCTTATCCCACTCTACATCCCTCTACCTTCTGTCGAGAAGTATCACTTCAAGCTGTTTTCTCCTTTGAGCTTATTCTCTGTAATCTTGCTCTATAAGTCAATAACTTTAAAGACAGCGAACAGATCAGCAATCATATGTACTACCATTAAATTATTTTTTTTTCTTCTTGCTTCTGTTAGATGGCATTATAATGCTACTTATAATTGTTATTGAGGATGTCTAATAATTAGCAAGTACTTAATAGTCATTACATTAAAATGAGACCAATACAATGTGAAAAGGGAAGGAAACACCTAATACCTGGTAAAAAATTCTATAGAATACCTCATTCTAACTTATGCAGTAATTCAAATGGAGGAGCACAAATTAAGAACCAATCCTCGGAAAATTCATTTCTTGTGTTCTGAAAAAATGTATTAATTCTAAAGACAGGCTTCAGAGCTTTGTGTAAAATTTATTAACATTTGAAAGACATATAATTTCTACGATTATGAATTGTTTTACGAAGTGGACTACTTATCAATAATATTCGTGGGTAACTTCCAAATCTGTTATTCATTTCATCCAAAGGTAAGATAACATCAGAAATACTGAATTATGAAACAGAGGAGATGGTAAAAAAAATTATGTAAGAACACACATGTGAAGTGCACTCAATTTCCTGAAGTTATATAGCTTCTTCTTTCTGTTATCTTATCCAATTCTATCATTTAAGTAGTGACTGACCTGAGCAATACATTTAATTAGACTTTCAGGGAAAGCACAGGTACTGCATGAGTTCTATAGTGGCTCATCACACACTCTTCCCTGTGATTCAGTGCTGAACCAATCTCCCTGGATGGTGTAAGCAAATAACAGTACTGCTGGAGACGTGGTCTTTTTAGATGACCCAGTAAATCAAGATCCTGACCTCCTGTGATAATTAAAGATCAAAAGAGTATTTTTTGTAAGAATAGGAATGCAACCTCCCTCCTCCCCACCTCCCAACCCCAATATCTAGGACACATTCACTTGTGATTTAGATGGGAACAGGAATTTTCCATTTTCTGCTGTAAGCTTTTGTGAATCATAGCTGGGTGCTGTTGAACAGCTGCTGCTGAGTTCAACACTGAATGTGGCAGCATTTCTGTGTTAGTGAATGGTGCCTCATGTATGCAGATTATTGTACACTTTGGGATCCTTCTGGCTGAAATGTGTTACAGACATCAGGTATGTCTACACCGCAACACTATTTTGAAATAACTAACACTATTCCAGAATAACTTAGTTTGCATCTACACAGCAGGCAGTTATTTCGAAATAGTGTCAAAATACTGTCAAACTGGAGGACTTCTTACTCCGACTTCTATAACCCTCATTGTCTGAGGATAATGGAAGTCAGAGGAAGAGTGCTCTATTTCAAAATAAGTGCTGTTTAGATGCTCCCTATTTCAAAATAAGCTATTTCAAAATAAGATACACAATTGATATAACTCAATTTTCTAGCTTATTTCGAGTTAAGCCCTGCAGTGTAGATGCACCCAAAAATATGTTTAGACACACCAGCTCTGAGGATAGGGGCAACTTGTAGGGCAAAGGAGAGTTCTTTCTTGTTGCCCTTTCCTGTTACTCTCAGCACAGGAACCAAGCAGGAAACATTGGGTCAACAAGTCATTCATTGTTATTACATGGTAATTACAGTGGAACTAAATAATTGAGAGGTAGGCAAGGGTTAAAGTCAAGATAAAAGATAATAGCAGAGGCAATAAAACAAAATATAAGCAAGGGTAAGACTATGAATTATCAATAGTGAAAAAATAATTGGGACTAACAAGTCATGTGCAATCATAATCCAAATCACTTTGTGTATTGTAACCCTTCCCCTCTCCTCCCCCACTTTTTTCATGCAGCATGTGCTTTCTTTGGGGCAGGGACTGAGTCTTCCTGAAAGTCTGTAAAGCCTGTAGCACACTTTACAAGTAACTAGAACATAAATAATTATTAACAATAATGCTTTGTGTTCAGGTGCTAGGGCACTTCTAGTTAACCTAGTACAATGTAGTTAACATTTAGAGCTTCTGCTCCTTTTTGTTTGTAGGGTTTCTTAAAGATTTATGGCATGATATTTCTAAAACTTTCTGTCGTCTGAACTAACAATTTTCTAGATAAGTATCATCTTGTGGGTTTTTTTCTTCATGTCTTTTAAATGACAGTGTCATGTAATATGATGAGTTTGTGAGTGGTTTTGCTAACTCATTCATCAGAGTAATCAATAGAAAAAATAAGCCATATGGGTTGTAGTCCATTTGTATTGGATGGGACAGATGGCATTATTGGTAGATGGAAATATTCCAAATATTTATTGTATAATGATATAACAGTAACTCTGACTGCAAAATTTTATTAATTTAATCTATTCCTGTGTTTTACTCAGGAAGGGTTGAATTGTGCATTTTAGGCACAGTTCTCATTGTGAGGTAATGACCTTCTTTGCCCTGAAAGGAACTCCAATTGGTGCACCATATTCCTCCCTGAATTCAGCTGGGTGGTTGAGCAAACCCATCACCCACATTCTTTCCATTTCTTCCCAGTCGCTTTCAGGCATCTTGTTCTTCAAAGCAGGACTGAATTAAGCTCTTTGTAGTCCCTATGCTCTCTCATAATTGTAGGCCCTTAAATTAGACTATATAGAAATATATAAGTGAGAAATGCCCTATTACCTATACACCTAATATCACCCACTTTAATTTTTGTTCTTCAAAGTGGTGCACTGTGTGAGAAATTCATGGTACAGGCAGTCCCCGGGTTACGTACAAGATAGGGACTATAGGTTTATTCTTAAGTTGAATTTGTATGTAAGTCGGAACTGGCTCCAGATTCAGCTGCTGCCACTGAAACTGACCAGGGGCTGACTACAGGAAGCCGGAGGCAGAGTTGCTCTGCCCCCAGCTTCCTGGAATCAGCCTGATCAGTTTCAACAGCTGCTGAATCTGGAGCCTGGGACAGAACAGCTGGGGCGCTGCCCGATAGGTTCTCACAGGACCAACCCGGTAGCACCCCAGCTGCTCTACCCGAGGCGTCCTGCAACAAAAGCCTGGTCTGCTGGGGCGGGGGGCGCACTAGCTGCGCCCCCTCCCCCCCAGCAGACCAGGGAGACCCGAGCAAAGCCGTACAGGTGAAGGGACCCTGCTGCCCGTGTGGCTTTGCTCCTGTCTCCCTGGGGTGCTGGGGGGAGTCCCCCCCAGCAGACCAGGGAGACCCGAGCAAAGCCGCACAGGCGGAGGGACCCCGCTGCCCGTGCGGCTTTGCTCCTGTCTCCTTGGTCTGCTGGGGGGGTCCAGCAAAGCCGCTGGACCTCCCCAGCAGACCAGGGACACCCGAGCAAAGCCACCGCCTGGGCGGCTTTGCTCATTTGCCCGGGAGCAAAGCCGCCCAGGCAGTGGGACCCCTGCCTCCTGCGCGGCTTTGCTCCTGTCCCCCGGTCTGCTGGCGGCGGCTTTGCTCGGGTGTCCCTGGTCTGCTGGGGGGGTCCAGCGGCTTTGCTGGATCCCCTCAGCAGACCAGGGAGACCAGGAGAAGCTTTTCTTGCCCCGGAGGACACGGGCGGCAACCCGCCGCCCGTGAGCTCTGGGGCGAGAAAAGCCCCATTTGTAAGTGCGGATCCGACGTAAGTCGAGGACTGCCTGTACTTCATTCTAAAATAACAGCCATTTTATTGTATACTACAATTATACTTACAATTCACCTGATAGTTAATCGGCTGATAGGAAGAAAAGCAAGGTGATGTTGTCACTGCTACAACTGTAAACAGTGTAATGCATTGGGCCGCAGAGCTCATAACTTGGCAGGATTGTGTCTCAAGATTGTTCAATGTCATTTATTAAATAGCAGTACGTTGGCTGATGCTGGCCATACATTTCAGCCAGAAACAGGGTTTAGTAGTAGCCTAGGGTTTCGATAACACAACTGAAATGCAAACACTGTAGTAATATGCAGGGTCGCCTCTAACATTTTCCATCTTTAAGTGGCTTGAATTTTCTTCTGTGCACCACCAGTACAAACAAAAAACCTAGATATAAATATATATTTTAAATGTCTCGTAGGCATGGAAGAAAATTTTAAAACAAGGGATAATTAACAAGAAGTAATGCTTATGATGTTTATTTAATATCAAATAAAAAGGACGATAAAGTAAATGTAGTCCCAGAGTAGTGTTAATTTTCTTTTTAACAACTCAAACTAGTAAACTCACTAAAATGCATATTATCTACACATAGCTCAGCTTTAAGATGCTAAAGTAATCTGAGTCAACTAGAAACAGGATTGCTGTCCTTGAAAATATTAATACAATATTTACTTATACTGGAAAAGAGAGAAAAGGGCATACACTCAGGATTATACAGTTTCTTTGTGATGTCAACTCTTAATTTGACTAATAGTGCACAAACATAGAACAGTAAAAAGTAATAAAGCAACACAGAAACCAAATAATACTACAAATGTGGAAATAGGAAGGAAAGTAAAACATCAGATTGTAGGTAATAATTCTGGACACTCTGGAAACAAGTCAGAGGATTTATTAAACACTCAGCGCTGGTGGTGTGACACCCAGGGGTTAACCTGGTGAACACTGCTTAACCAAAACATTACAATAGATTATATAGGCAGCAGATGGATGGAGGGGAAGTGATTTGATAGGTCTAGCCGCAAGATGGAATGAGCACGTAAGCCAATAAACTACAAGAGATTACTTAGCATCTCCGCCCATCTCCAGTTAACAGCTTATCAATAATACCGGTAGTTATCCCTAACAAGCTAAATAAGCCAACATAAACATAACATATAATGGTAGCTTTGACAATTAAAATTATGATATGTTCACTATGGGGTGATACCACCTCATTTTGGCGTGGTCCCATCTGGGGTCCCAGGCTCATTATCTAGGATTAAAGGAAGACACTAAGTACAACTTACACTCATTAACTTAAAGTTTATTGTGATACCAGCCAGCATCTCATTGGAATGAGGCCCTCTTGGAATGTGGTTGCCAGAGCGACCAGGGTCACGTTAATTGCTTGTGCTGTGTTGCTCCCAAGCCTGTCTCAAATTTAGGATTAAATAGATTGAATAGGGGTTCTTAGCAAAATACCAAGGGCTGCCTCAGTTTCCCCTACAAGATGGTTGGTGATCGGTATTTTAAATGAATGTTTAGGATGACTATGCAAGTGAAGCAGAGTCCTGTAAAGGCAGATAAATGTTATCCTTGCTTGAAACTTTCACATTGTGTGTGTCACCAACTCAAATGGTATGTCTACACTAGCCCCTTAGTTTGAACTAGAGAAGCTAATGAGGGCGACCAAAATTGCAAATGAAGCACAAGATTTAAATATCCCGCACTTCATTAGCATGTTGCCAGGCGGTCGCCATATTGGAAATTGACTAGCCCGGAATAACTGCTCGCGTCTATATGCAGCAGAGAAGGGTGATTCCAAAATAAATCCCTTACTTCGAATTACCAGTTAAACCTCATAAGGTTTATTGAAATATTTAAATCCTGCGCTTCATTTGCAATTTCGGTCGCCCTCATTAGCCTCCCTATTTCGAACTAGGGGGCTAGTATAGACATACCCAAAGAGTAGAAGCTCCAGAGCAGTACTTTAACGTGGCTTCAGAGTTTGTAGACAGATCCATTTTTTAAAGAGCTTACAAATACATTCTTCATCCTACAATACACCTAGCATCACACCTAGTATGCCCATTGACTCATAAGAGCCAGAACTATACCATATAGAAAAGAACTGGCTTTAATGCCCTTCTCCAAACAAATTCTAACACTTAATGGAAATCACTTGTCTGGAATCCAACTCTAATTGAAAAGCCAAACAGATTCCATGACACAGTTCTTCCAGTTTTAATAATTTACCATGTACTGTATAAATTAGTAACATGGGATATTTTAAAAAAGATCAGTCTTCTGTTATCTACAACACTTCAAAAAATCTGTTCAAAGAATCCTTTTCTTTCCTTACCTTAAGCCGTTAACACCTATGTAAACTTTCTTGGTAATGTAATTATGCAAATGTCATGAGCGAGGCCTAGCCACATAATCCTTATTTACAAAAGCAGCCTCGTGGCTTTATAATAGAAAAAAACAATACATGTGAAGTCAGATCCTGCATTAAGATCTGCTCTCTGCCCTCTTTATTTGTCTTCTCTGGTTCTGCCGCAAACAAACTAATTTTTAGCTCAGACTGACATCTCCAGGCAGAGTGCCTTCTATGGACAAACTCAGCATGGCCAAAAGCAAGCTCTTTATCTTTCCTTCCTGAAACTAAGTGAAAAATATTTTGGTTTAGGGCTGCGAGGAGTCACTGTTTTGTGTTTCCTCTACAAGTCTAACAAGTCCATGGGTGCTGCATAATTCTTTCCCCCATCGTATTTTCCTGGCATATTTAAGATCTTGTAATTATGTCACTAATCATTTGATAATTAATACCAACCCCTCTTCACTCTAGCCTCAACAAGAAAAAAGGGAAGATATATTTGACTAAGCTCCCTCTGGTGCATTAATGAAATAATGACATTTACACAGAAGCAGACCCATCTCCCATAGAGCCACATGTTCCCATACCCCAGCATATCAGCATACCATGCCACCCTTATGCAGCCTGCTTCCTCACCGCTCCGCCAGCCCAAGAGAGAATCCTATGTCTCTCCCTTACACCAGCAGTTATAGCCCAGACAGGAGTGAGTCAGAACACCCAACAAACTCCCCCTAACTCACCACACAGATGCTTCCACCCCTTCCTTTCCCTGCCTGTCTATCCCATGTAGTCTGCTCCCCATCTTCTCCCCTCCCAGCCCAGCAGGCTGGAGAGTGCTGGGTTTCTCACATGAAATTACAGCCAAGCCCAGCTTCTGTAATTACACCAATCCTTTCCTCTCCCACCCAGCTAGGAGCCCCAAACTTCCCCCTCTCTACTCTCCCTGCTCCCGCAGTCATTTATTGCCTCCTGCCTCCTTATGTCCACTCCCTATCAGCTAGAAGAGGCAAACTCCACCTCCAGTATGGAACTGCTGCTGCTGAGAGAGAAGTCTCCCTCCCTTAGTAAGGGAGCTCCCTGCAAAGTAGCCCCTGAGATTCTAGGCAGGGCTCATTAAACAATTGCGAGGCCACACTGCTTTATTCTGCCTTTACTGGTAAAGTGTTTTGGTAGATATGCAGACTATTCTGTGGCAGTGACTACTCTAGTCAATTTATAACAGATTTGATATTTGGAAAATGCAGTCACTAGAATTACTTCTCATGAGCAGGGGAAGGATCATCTTGAAGCACTGTCAGCAATGCTCCAGCATCAGAAGTCTGCCAGAATTGATGCAGAACTGGAGAAGATGAAGGAAAGATCATGTAAATACTGGATTACATTGAACTTCTAGCTGAAGTTGATCCATTTCTCTTAGAACACATGCAAGGACATGGCGATCCAGGAAGAGGGAATGTGTCTTATCTTTCATCAACTATATGCGATTAATTTATTGATATTTTGGAGCCAAAGTTATGGCGCAGATAATATCTGAAATCAATAAGGCGAAGTATTATGGAATCAATATCCCCTAATTTTACTCACTCTGATCAGCTTACAGTGGTGTTTGTTATGTATTCAGTGATGGAAATGTGATTGAGTGATTTCTTCAGTTCATTCCCATTGAACAACACGATGGAAAATACTTATTCGATCTTTTGCAGGATATTTTCAAATTTCATGGAATAGATATTGCAAGCTGCAGATCACATTCATGTGATAATGCCAGCAGTATGAGTGGCATTAATTCAGGGGTTCAATCTAGGTTTTGTGATGTTAACAGTTTGGCTAAATGGGTTCCATTTGCTGCACCTAGTCTAAATTTGGCTGGATCCTCTGCTGTGTGTTGCCCTGCAGCAGTCAGGTTTTTTGGGAGTTTGCAGTCATTCTTTATGTTCTTCTCAGCTTCATCATAGACATGGTCTAAATTAGTAAATAACATGAAGCAAAATATCAATGTTGTACAAAGCATATCAGAAACAAGATGGTGAGCATGGAGCAATTCCACCATAGCACTTTAGCTGAACTATTCTGAAATTCATCAGACTTTAAGAGACATAGCTGAAAGTGATCGACAACCACTAGCAGCTGTCTGTGAGGCAGAGTCACTGACTAAGAAGCTGGATCAGTTCTTGACAGCTTTCATATGCGTCATTTGGAATGACATACCACAAAAGAATAACTTTGTGAATAAAGCTCTACAGGAGCCTGGCATTGAGTTGTGCACTGTTATGAATTTATAGGATTGTCCTTTAGTCCACTTCTGCGATACCCACAAAAAATTTCATGTGTTTGAGGCAACTGCAAATATCTCACACCAACTGACTACAATGAGACCATACAATGCAAATAACTGAGAGAGCAATTTTTTGATGAAGTTTGCATGGATAACACTGTCTCAGATTTGAGTTCCAGGGATAAATTTCACATACAGTGCTTTTAGTCTATCATGGATGAACGTATTGTTACAATGGTCAGGCAATGAGCAGCATATGCCACATTGAATGAAAGGTTCAGTTTTCTTGTGGATAGATCAATGTCCAGTGCTGAAGTTGCCTCTAGAGCAAGGGCATTAGTAGATTCCTATCCATCAGATCTCAAACATGTATTTACAGATAAATTTCTATTGTCCTCACATATGTAAGCAGAGAAGGAATATGTGGCAACAATGATCAATGCACAAGTAGCAGACAAGTTGGTGACAAGTTGTGCAAATGTTAACATTCTGAAAGCAATGTTATTTCGCCATCTTGGCAACAAACTGTGAAGGGAAACACTCTTTTTCAAAGTTAAAACATATAGAGAACTATCTTCAGTCTGCCATGGGACAGAAATGACTATTTTCCCTTGCACTACTTTTATCTGACAATAAGCTTTTGAGGAAAAAGGACATTTGATGATGTAATCTGTGATTTTGCTAACTAAGAATCACAAAGTAAGTATTTAATTGTATATTATACCTGTATGATGGTTATTGACTAAAGATTTAATACACATGAATTTATTGATCTTCAACATTTGCACATGTATTCTAATAAAAAATAGCAATTTATTAAGTGTGATTTAACAGTTTTCTTATTTTTTAGTCAATTATGAATTTTAGACCCTAAATTTTCCATAGGCTCTAGACACTGTGCCTAATAGATAATCTGGCTCTGCCTTAAAGGATGCAGTAAGAGAATAGTCTCTGCTCTCCAGCAAGTGCAGGCATGACAGTTTTAAACAATTTTGGATTCTTGTGTCTTCCTCACCTGATGCATCTGCAGTAGAGCTAGGTACACTTAGACCAAAAATAATATATTGATTCTGATCATCTTAATGAGAATTAAGGCTTTAAATATATTTTTCTTTCCATCCCTAATGAAAGTGTACATTGTGCTACAAATAACTGGTAGTTGGATTTTATCCATGAAGGCTTTTGTGTTCTTTTGAAATGTTATTCCCCAAAAATGGTAGCTATCTGGATATAGTAAAAGTGGTTTCAATCTCAGAACTCCAAAACTTGGTAAGTTTGCCAAAAATGTACAAAACTTGATCTCTTTGTCTTTTTTTTCCCTTGGCCAAACAGTGAAATATTTGTTTAAATGCTTAAATGAATATATGTGATAGTAGTGGTGTTGGAGGTGGGTTTTTTTTACTTTTACATGTTTTAAATTTAGTTTTTAAACTTCATTCTAAAATTTGAGTAATAAATAACAATTTCCAGATGGTTACATACCTCTTGACTGATAATAAAACAATAGTGAATGGGAAAATGGATGAAACAGGGATCAGAGAGAACTGGAAAGATCAGAACAAATATTCCATGACAAGATGTGGAATAAATGTGAACTTTATAGAGTAAGATAACATTTAACATCATAGCAAGATCTATTACTAACTCTAGTACCAGTTAGTCTACATTCATTGATTCAAGCAATTCATTTTATATTTTCACTTTCTTTCCATAAATTATGATATTGAGGTTGAATGTGTTAGATTCATGTTGGGTTAATTCTTTTACTTTGACTATTCCCAGCATATTCACCATCATCAATGAACTTTACATAGAAAAATCCAGTTAGTAGCATTAAAAAGTAAGTATATGCTGGATGTAATTGCCCCATTTGGATTTAATAAAATAAAATTTTGTTAATGGACTGCTTATCTCACTCCAGTAAATACTCTCCAACAAATATAGTAGTAAACCAAAACCATACTCCAACCTCAGCACACGGAGGGAGGAGTAAACTGCATCATTTAAAAGGCGGTAATATTAGGTTTACTGCCTTTGTGCTGTAGGGGAGTCGTACAAGGAGTTCCCCAAATGCCTTTTTATGAATCACTCTGAGTGGTTTGAGTCCGTGATTGCTTCAAACCGAGCAATAAGTGCTACTCATTACTTTTACTCTGCCAGAAATGTCATACAATATGTCTCTATGACAGAGTGGACTAGGCCTCAAAACTCCTTGCTGGAAGCTTGTGGCCTTCCCACACACAGGAAAAGAGCAGGAGAGAAGTTCTCCAGGTCGTCTAAAGTGGCTGCAGCAGTGAGTCAGAGCCCAGCAAGCTAGTATAAAGGATCTCCTGGGCCAGAGCCAGACAGTTCCTCCTTGGAACTCCAGCTATGCACACTGAGGGACTGGCTGACTTAGAAAGCAGCAGTACCTTGGACAGCTCAGTGTGCAGAACTTACTGTATATCAGGCTGAAGCCCAGGGTCAGCTAATGGGCATGGCTGGTAGGTGAGTTACAGAACCCCTGGATAGGATTTTCCTGGGATTTTGAGACAAAGCCCTGAGGTGAGGGCAAGGACAGTTCATACCTCAAAGATTGGCACTGAGTAGACAATTGCTATTTACAGGATGCCTGAACTGGGACTGAGAGGAGTGGGCAGGCCTAGGTCCCTTCTCCCCCTCCCCAAATCCCACAGTAGCTACTGAAAGGGAAGAAACCTGATCCTAGGCAATCCAGGGAAAGGGGTCTGTGAGACACCACCCAGTCCTGGAATGAAGGAGGAGGAGCATGTAGACACACACCCTTTGCAGAAGGGGGATGCTCATGAGAAAGGATGAACCCGTTACAATTGCTTAATGGCACAAGATGTAGAAGCTGTAAATCTTGTGAAAGTGAAACACAAATCTTTTGGCCATGGAGCCAGGTTAACATGGTTCTTAGGCATCTAAAACTTCAAATGGGTATTTAGTGGGATTTTCAAAAGTACTTAAGCAGGTTACCAACTGGGATTTAGGTACCTAACATGCTTAGGGGACTTTGAAAATCACTAGAATTCAATCTTCATCGTTAAGATCTCTAAATTTCTTTGAAAATCTGACCCTTGGTGTTCTCATATACTTCCTGAGAGTTATTACTTTGAATGCAGTTTGTAAAAGGCCATGGTTGTTTAGACTAGTAAGAACTGAAAGAGGTTATATTCAAAGAAGAGGTACTACTCCTGCAAAAAAGAATTGGAGGGAGATTTAAGATCCTTCTTATCCATGGAGTAAATTATCTTATATCTTGAAGAGGGCATGGAAACTTGTGAGGAAAAATGTTCTCTGTCAGATTTTAGATTTATGTGGATGGATATATGCTCTTTCACTATCCAGAATAGATGCTATAAAATTACAATAGCCAAGGGACATATTTTGTATACATATTTTAGTGCATGTACTTATTTATATTTTATGATAATATTTATAATAAGTTATATAAACATTGCTTAAAATTATGGCACATACTTTATACTTTAGGAAATGCTAGTTAAAGTCAACCCCCTTTTCACCTGGTAATTACAAAGAGAATAATTGAAATATAAAATACAGAAGTTAATGAGCATTATAAAGATGTAAACTGACAGGTAGATTAAACTCTGCTACATTTACATTGCTGAACAGATCTCTTACATTTTAATTAATATAATTGGTCATTTTATTGAAAGAAAATGAATAATTTTGAAAATATTGCCAAAAAACCAGTATAAAAAGTTCAATAGTAAGAAAAGGCATGTTTCTGTGTCCTTTTTTCATGTCAGGTTTGTGATATTTATTTTGCAGCTAGATAATATTTTGACTGTTTCATGCTTTGAGATATTAAAACAGGTCTTTTCTTTTTTTACAGCCCATGTTAAGAACATGCAGTGCATTCTAACAGTACAGTAGCAGTAGATCTTTCATCTTGTGCCTAGTGTATATCATTTCCCCAGGGTTAAGATTAAACAAAGCTTTTGTATTCATTTGAAGTAATTGTAATGAGAATATTTAACACAGGTCAGATGCAGATAGTGGAACTCTAGAGGACCTTGGAAATATTCTGGCTTTTTGACACTTGCCCACAGTGGGATGTGAAAGGATTATTGCTATTTTTTTATTTTATATTTGTAAGGAGGGGGATAATAATATTCTGTTTGTAATAATAGTGAAATCTGTGGATTGAGGCTTTTAAAACAGAATATAATTAACAAAGTGAACACTGAAACTGTTTGTGTCATCTTAACTAAAACCTTTATTACAAATTCAATGTATGTGTATGTGAATACAAAAATTACAGAATACTTAATGTTCTAAGCATGTATGAAGATTATCTTTAAAACACATTTTATTCATTCCTGAGCGGAAATGTAAAATAGTCATGTATCTGTGGTGTGCAGTTACTTCATGGGAAAGACAGAGCATAGCTGATGTAAATCTGCATGACTCTATTGTAAGCAAAGGAGTGTGTTGATTTACTTCAGCTGAGGATCTGCCCATATTCTTTGTTATGTATGTAAAATAGAGAAATAATTGCCCGTTGAATTGTTCAGAGTGGAGAACAGTCTGGTTCAGTAAGACTGATTGTTTATCCCCCGAAACAGTCTCTCAGTGCTGTGAGTGATTTTCCATTTTCTTTGCAGAGATCAGTTGTGTGTTAAGCCTGCCACTTTTGCACTAAGCAATAGGTCATGAATGCATCAACTGTCCTAGATGGGTGAGACAATGTTTTGCTATGTGACCAGCTCTGGTCAGATTCCATACCTGTCATGTTTTGTAGAGACTATTAGCAACTTTGCCTCTTTAGCTGATCTGTTTAAAAAGTGCTGAAGTGGAACCTTTGCTTTAAAAAAAAAAGACACCTCACGAAACTGGAGACCTAGTTACACAGTCATACATCATCTCAAAGCTCTCTGTTAGAGGAAAGATCAAGAAAGTAGTTGGTTAACCAACCTCAGGGGCCTCTGCATAGAACAGGGTTCTTTGTTACCCTCAGTGTAGGGACTTCTTGTAACAGTGTGTGTAGTTAGCATCAGTCTGTGCATTGAGTGCTCTTAAAGTGTCAGATGAAACAATTTTCTTTACTGTTATAAGTTTGCTGCTTTTGCTATCCTTAATCATAATACTCTAGTAAACAAACTGTAAGAGGTTCACTCTTTCATTTCTGGTACACAAGGTTTAATTTGGTGATGATAAGGGGCCCAAAAAGACACTCTCCTATAAAGTCCCTTAGGAATCTATTTTATTACTGCTGCTTGTATTATGGTTTAACAGGATATGATTTTGTCAGATCAACAGGAAAATAAAATCCAGATTCCAAGATCCCTCAGTAAGAACAGTCTGTCTTCAGTATAATGCTTTTGTCTGGGAATCCAGGAATAACCAGGGGTCCAAAAGGACAAGCAGGTTATAGACTCCAGTAATAGAGAGTACATTTTTTAGTCAATGACCTTGTATTTAATAGCATGAACTGCAAAATAGTGTCCCTTTTAGCCAACTTTATGAGTGCTTCAGAGAAGACACTTTCAACAAGACCATTGAGTCTCATACCAAATGCTAAACACCTACACTGCATCTAGAAAATTATCTCTTCCTTAAAAATCCTCTCATGCTATCCCAACAGATGTCTAAAATCTTAGGTCTCAGGAGCCACTCAGTTCCCACAGTGGGCTATGAGGAATCTATAAGCTGCACACTTAAAAGCCACCATTCAGTAATTGTACTTTCTGCAATTGAGCAAACAAGTAGCATCCTCTAGGGGAGAAATCAAATCCCAGCTACTGTATGTGGACTACAAATTGCCCAGAAGAATAACCCACAATGAAATAGGAAAATACAAACTTGAACTCTGCTGTATCAAACCTCGATCAAAGCCCTCCATCCAAAACAAATCTCTTCTATAACCCAAACCCCATGGTTCTTTAACTCTATTGGAGTGGGAAATTGCTACATAACCCTATTACTCTGGCACTGAGGCAGTAGTCATGAGTCAGAACCTAAACCAGGAAATCAAAGGTAAGGCTCCCATGAAAGTACCCTCTCCAAAGGAAAATTCTTTTAGCCTAATTTATAGTACACTCCAAAGCATCCTATTGTACTCCAGTACCATATTATAATCTCAGATTCCTCTGGTTTTGACCATAATATAAAATTTCATCCCATTCTTTTGCTTTCAATCTTATCATGTAGGCTCCAAAAATATAACTTCACTGAACTACTTACTCATAAATGTCAGAAAAAAAATCTTTGTCCTTTTCTCTACTCCATTTTCAAGCTAGTACTCATAGTGACATGAATGTGAACTAACATTATTTTTATGCCACTTTAAACTTCTGCACATCAGACAGTGCTAACTGTTGACCCAGTAACATGTATGCCAGCTCAGCGGTAAATAATTACTTTAACTTCCTCTCTGTTGTTGTTCTTCACCATGAAGCAGAATAAATGCTTTTAGCTAGTGTGGTACATTCTTGTAACTCACTGTCAATCTTCTTGTAATTCTTCAGACAAAGCTGGAAACAAACTTAAAACCTAGCTTTTGTTTTGTCTGACACATATCTTAATAACAAATATTGTGTAAGTGCTTTTGTGTAGGTCTTGAACTAGTAGACATTTTTGTTGAAACATCCAGGATAATCTTCAGTGATTGACTATGGCATGTCTTTTTTGTGTATAGATAAACCATATAACCCAATCTAAAACCACATACTTTAGAAAATAAAACAAAGTATTTACTGACAAAAATAGTAACTTCCAGCATTTTTCAATATTTGATCTGTAATTTTGGTAATATTTTTACCAGCTTTTAAAATGTGTCCTTTACTGAATCAGAGCACAATTCATGTATGTAGTTAGATGACCATATACAATACAGCTGCACATGGAGGAAGTATGTTTGTGTCTCTGTGTACTGCTATTGTGTGTACTTGTGTGTTTTTTAAAATGTTAGTGTAACAAGTTAGAAGTATCTGCATATTAAGAAATTCAGACTCTGTTGGATGAACATCTGAAGTGAGTTCTAAAGCCAAGGGTCCTGGACTGAATATATGCTGCATCAAATTCTCCAGCTGCCCAAATATAGGAACTGTTGTCAGTTGACCTCAACTGCTCTGGCACTGGCTAGCATTGCCTACTGGTCTCTCAGAAGCTAAGGTCCTAACTATATAGGACTTTAATGACAAATAACAATACTTTTGAGTTGTACCTGGAATTAATAAGGAGCCAATGTGGTCCATGTAGTTCTAGTGTAATTTGTTCCCCTCTCCCTACAGCTGACCTTTCTGTGCAATCAGACAACTATATTCTGATTTAGATGAAACTCCCTACAATGCCATAAACAAAACAAAAACAGAGACTTAAGGGGGATTAAGGCTGGTTAATTGTGACAATTTGCAATCAAATCTTTGAAAGCAAGGAAATCCCAATTTATGAGACTCTCCTTACCTTCACGTCCACACAGCAGGTACCAGAGAGAGTGGCCTGCTCCTTAAGTAAAATACTGACCCCGCTGTAATCTATGGAAATCATGCCATTGACTTCAGTGCAGCCAAGATTTCACCCATAACTGTAGAATGATCTTCTATCTGCTGCCAACAAATAAGTAAACACAGACCATATTAATCTTCCTTCCTATACAAAAGCTTAATTACAACCTCAGCAACATTAGCAAATACATAGTGTTGACATGTTCAAAGGCTAAGTGGGTGGTGTATAATGTATTCCGGAGAAGTATGGAGTCCTAATTAAGGTTTTGTGTTTGAAAATAAACCCCACAGCTGAAGTGAGTTCGACTTCAGATGCAAAGCAGACTTGCAAAGACAACTTACAGCAACACTTGACATTTCCACTGTGAATCCTAAAGTAAGCTATTTTAATGGCCATGAAAGAGAGTTTGGTCATTAAATTTTCTCTTGTCCCTATTTGAATATACCTCCTCATCCAATAGAACATTTTGACCTTTAACATCCTTCATTCAGTTCAACTCTCTTTCCGAAAGTGCTTATTTTTGACACTGCACATGAAGAATAAAACCCTCAGAGTGACAGTCTGTGATCATGTTTCATGTGGCAGACTTCATTTGCTTTCAGTTTATATTGCTATCAATTTATGACTTTGTTCCTTGAATAGGTATCTTTTTTCCACATTGTAACTGATATATTGAATGATGTATGTTTGAGAGGTATTTCAAGGAACCTTAACTTTAATCATTAACTGGTTTTATCTTGGCTCAGGCACCTTCAGTTTGGCAAGAGAAAAGTTAATATTTTTAAAGTAAAGAAAATAGCTTTTCAATATATAATTATTTTCTTATCAATTTCACATTTTCATGCCCTACTGATCATCTGGCATATAGTGCTTGACTTTACATTTAGCTCTCCAGGAATGGTTTTAAACATTATTATTACAAAGAAAGAAATCAGAAATCAAAGTGAATTCTTAGTACAATACAGAGGTATAGGAAGGTGCAATTGCTGTAACAGCAGCCTGCATTATACTATAGAACCAACTCACAGCTTGATAGAAAGTCCCTGCTGGGGAGGAAATGTAGGGGAACTGGCAGAGTTTTGCTATATCTGCTCCCTGCTGCTAGTAAGCTTTAACTTGTTTCATTTTTATTATGCTTACTGTTTAGATATTTTGCTCCAAAAATTAATTCCATAGCTATGAGAACACATAAAAGGAAGCGCAACATAGGGCTGTTTAAAAATTTAAAACTATCAGCAAGGGAGATTAAAGGCCATAATGAATAAGATGGTTTCCTTCTCAGTATGGGTTTTTTGAGATCAGGCACAGAGGCTCTAGTGGATAGACAGAATAAGCAGTGGGTAGTATATGAAGCCCACTCTACATTTTCAGTGCTTTGCAAAGCATGCATGTATTTGCATAGTATCACTAACTATTATTTCTCCCTTTGTGTTTTGGAAATACAGATTCATTCCTAGACATATGGTACTAAATGAAAAGAAACAGTCACCTGCTTCTTAGATTTATAGCTCACAGCTATAAATTCATCAAAATTATTAAACTCCTATTTTTGTACAAATCAGTTGACTTAAATTTTTTTCCTAATATTACATTACTATGCTGAATGTGCAATTTATAGAACTGCAAAGGATTCTTTTATACATGTAATTAGTTTAAATAAACACTCAAGTGTACAAGAAATCTGTAATCATTTCTTCTGGTATACTCTCAGTTAAGATACTCTCCATCTAAAAGTGTAAAAAGTCCCTTGTATACTTTCCATTTCTTATTCTGTGACTTTCTTCCCCTTGGTGGATGTCCAGCACTGTAAAAATCTTGTCATGCTCTCATGCTGATATAAATTGTGTCCTATGACTATAAAATGTGTATTGAGAAGAGATTGAAATGAGTAATTGAAATGGCTAGTTGAAAAATTACAGGCTATAGTGTTATTGTGTCTTTAGATAATGAGACAGAACAAAAACTATGATCCTTAACTAATAAATTAAGCAAAAAGGGAATTCCATCTTAGCGCGGCTTTCGGATTTTCTATACAGTTTTTTATGGAAACAGGCAGATGGTAACTTTTGGGTTATTTTTTCTTATTTACTTTTGTAATTTACAATAATAAAAATATTTATGTGAATTTGATGTTCAAGAAAGCTTCCTGATACACCAGAAAAAATGTGTGTATCATTTATGCCTTAAATTTCTATATGAACCCTACCGTACATCACAGAGTCAAATAATTTAAAACAGTTGACAGTCTCTTTTCATGGAAGTCTTACAGGCTAGAATAGCAGACAGTGGTGCATTTGCATAGCTGTGTGTAAAAACCTATATCGTATTCAGGGATGTGTCTGAGTGCTTTCAGTCATCTTAAACATCTATATTTGCTTAATTTTTAAAAAAAATCCTCTCAAAGTGTGTGTATAATGTTATTATTCAGATCTTAATTATCTGTAGAACTTTAAAAGCTTCAGAGGGGTAGCCAAGTTAGTCTGTAATAGGAAAAAATTAAAAAACAACAAATAGACTAGTAGTACCTTAAAGACTAACAAAACATGTAGATCCAAGATGGACTTCTAATACTCCAGTCATCTGAAGAAGTGGGTTACACACACAAAAGCTCATGATACCATCTACCTGTTTTGTAGAACTTTGGTCACTGAACAGCCTTACACGTGTGCTTAACTATATACACTGTGAATAGTCTACAGTTTTTTAAATTGAATTCCTGATAGTACATGTAGTTGAGCATCTTTGCAGTATGCGTTCTATAGGGGTCTCTCTATGTTATTCTGTGGTGAGTTAGTTGCTTTTGGCAGGTTGGGTTTATAAATTATCTGGAGAAAAGGGTAGAAAGTAAGGTGGCAAAATTTGGAGATGCCACTAAATTGCTCAGGTTAGTTAAGACCAAAACAAGCTGTGAAGCACTTCAGAAAGATCTCACTAGACTAAGTGATTGGACAACAAAATGGAAAATGCAATTTAATGTTGATAAATGTAAAATAATGCACATTGGAAAAAATTATCCCTACTATACATACAAAGTGATGGGAAACAATTAACCTATAACCCTTCAAGGGAGAGATCTTGGAGTCATTTTGGATAGTTCTCTAAAAACATCCACTCAATGTGCAGCCTCAGTCAAAAAAGCAAACAGAATGTTTTAGGTTCTTATAGACATACCAGCTCAGTTTTCCCTTTAATATTTATATACCCACTGCCTCCTTTTGTCATCCTCCCATTCCTTCTCTCCCCCTCTTCTCTCCCCCCCCCCCCCCCCATCTCCCCTATTTATTTTGGTTCTGAACATACAACACTCCGGTCATCTGAAGAAGTGGGCTATGCCCACTAAAGCTCATGATACCATCTACATGTTTTGTTAGTCTTTAAAGTGCTAACAGACTATTTGTTGTTTTTTAAGTTTAGAATGTTAGGAATCATTAAAAAAGGGATAGAGAATAAGACAGAATCATTGCCTCTATGCAAACCCATGGTCCCCCCACATCTTGAATACTGTGTACAGATGTGGTCACCTCATCACAAAAAAGATATATTGGCACTGGAAAAGGTTCTGAAAAGGGCAACAAAAACGATCAAGGGTTTGCAACAGGTCCCATATGAAGAAAGATTTAAAAGACTGGGACTTTTCAGCTTAGGAAAGAGACTAAGGAAGGATGTGGTAGAGGTCTATAAAATCACTACTAGTGTGGAAAAAGTGAATAAGAAAAACTAATTTACTTGTTCCCACAATATAAGAACTAGGGGTCACCAAATGAATTAATAGTAGCAGGTTTAAAATACACAAAATGAAGTTTTTCTTTGTCCAGCGCATGGTTGGCCTGTGGAACTCCTTGCCAGAGAATGTTGTGAAAACCAAGACTTTAACAGGGTTCAAAAAAGAGCTAGATAAATTCATGGAGGGTAGGTCAATCAATGGCTATTAGCCAGGATGGGTAGAAATGGTGTCCCTTGCCTCTATTTGTCAGAGGCTGGAAATAGATGACAAAGAAAGAGATCACTTGATGATTCCCTGTTTTGTTCACTCCCTCTGGGGCATCTGGCATTGGCCACTGTCAGCAGATAGGATCCTGGGCTAGGTGGACCTTTGGTATGACCCAGTATGACCTTTCTTATATTCTTATGTACCAGTCTTGGATATTTCCTTTAAAGTATGTGCTAATACTTTAAATAGACAACACATAATGTGTGTAATTTCAGAAAGTATTCAAAATACAAGCCTCAATTGTTTCTTGTAGTTCACGGCAGTAAGCTTTGGAAAGAAAATAATCTTCACGTTTAATTTTATCACTATGAAAGACTGGATCTGCCAACCTTTATCCTCTAAAATCAGTGGAGTTACTCCAGAGATGTATTTTGCTCATATGTATTAGACAAATTAGAATGCTAAAAAGGTTTATTTCTATCTTTCTTTCCTAAGGAATTGACTTTTTTTATTTCTCTGCATTTTTCCTGGTGGACTCCACTTCCGAAAGTCATAAACCTATTGTTGTAGGAGACTTATAGCAAAGCTTTAACTGGATCTCTGGAGTTTGGTAAAATCTGTTTTATGCAGTCAGTGTAAAGGAAAATTTAAATGTATTATTTAAAAGCACATTAATCTTGCCATTCTAATGGTATAATAATAAATACCAGAGGAGGTTTGCACAAACTAAACTTCTAAAAGAAACATTACTGGTTTTGTTCTGTAAGTCAGTTCTGTGTAGAACTACCTGCTACACATTCATTTCTCTCATAATCTTATCAGACCACATATTCAGTCATTAAATAATTAAAACTTATTTCCGCACATACAACAAAAGGAAGGCTTTGTAACGTACTTAAAGGAAGAAACCCAAACAAGCAAATATATATAGTCAATCCATAACGGATTTAAAACAGGCTTGTCAGATCTAAATGAATGATGGAGTTAAAATATTCAGAAATGGTGGGCTTTTTTAGTTTTTTAATTAAAAAAATATTTTAAAGATTAGAGAGACATTTTAAACATTTTTGAGCATCGCATTCTTCTTAACTTACATCACTTACAGTGTAGTGTTTGATTTAGATGTGTTCACTGCAATGACCTGCACTCAGTTTTGTAGTAATGGAATGCCCAATTAGGCATTCATTGGAATAAGTGATGGGATTCATGTAGCTCTTGCACATAAAGTGTGAAAACAGAATGAAATCAGACTAACCCATCTCCCCTCACAGCCCTATCAGCAATCTAAAGGAAAGGATCTTGAACGGACGGTGGAGGTATGTTACATGGTTCCCAGAAGACAGAAGATTGGCAATGCAGGAGCCCATGTAGAACAAAAGGAGTGATTGCTCATCCTACTTCAGATCTGACACCTTCCCATTGGCTGGGGATGGATGGATGGACTAGTTGCTCTTTTTTGTAGCCTATTTTCTTCATACATACATACACATTTAAACTCTCCCAAGCATTTTCAAATGTATCTTGTCCAATAGGATGGAATTTTTCCCATTGGATCAAATTCTCCAAGATCCAGGGTCTCCCCCTTCCCCCCGTCACTAACACTTTTGCAACATCATGGAGGAACAATTGAGTTGAAGGCAATAGCAGAAGGGGAGACCTGGAGTTTCCACAGGATGAAGTCATTCTTGGCAACCCCTGCTGGGATAGACCTGTGCAGGTGTACATAGAGCATTGATTATATAGTGGGAACTTAGTAACTAAGGATGTGAAAGGTTAACTAAGCTGCAGCAACCCCTGCCTGCAGCGGGGGGGGGGGGGGGGGGGGGGGACAGAAATCCAGTCTGGCTGCAGGGGAGGGGTGGTGCTGGAGCATGCCCCACCCCTTAATTAGTTAACCAGTTAACCAATTAAATGGGATTTTACATCCCTAATAGTAACCCTCCACTAAAATCAGTTAAATAGCTGATACCCTTCCACATTGCAGTGTTCTATTAATAAATGTATGGCCTGCCACTTATGTCCATCTCACATGTCTGTAGTTAATTTGCCTTCATGTCCTGATCAAGAGAGGCATATACACTTACAAGTCCTCTGACAGAATGAAAACTCAGGAAAGCATTTGTGTATGAGCATATAGCAGTTCTGTTTTAAATGGCCATTTTATTGTTAATGTGGGAAGATGCAGGTTAATTATATGTTTAAAAATTAGGGAGTTGAATGTTCATTGAGCAAGAAGTGATTTTTTTATATTAAAAGTTTTGATGCAGTGGTTAGCTCAAAAGGGTTGATACAGCGTTTAGCTCCTAACCTGACCATATTTACAGACGTAGACCCCAGTGCAGCAAGCTCTTTAAACGTGTGAATAAATGTAAACACAGTGAATATTTCCATTTACTTGATGTGCTTAGTATCTTGGTGAATCAGGGCCCCTGTACAACTTCTTACCAGTGGTTTCTCAATCCAGTATAACTCACTCACATTTTAAAGATAAATATATAACTATGACTAGATAAGTAACTTCAAAAAATTACCAATTTGCCTTATATACTTCTGGCTTCTTATGTACAATGTTCTCTAGTACTTCCTGATACTAAAAAATACCTTGTATGCCACAGATACTAAAGAAAGGATATTAAGTTATTTATGGCAGTTTGGAAATAACATATTTGGCTCACTTTTTCAAACAAATAGAATATCTCTTTTGTACAAAAAAGATGGTGCATTCTTGAAAATAAGTTGACAGAGGTCATTTTTTAAAGAGTTTCTGAAGAGCCAATAATAGAAAAGAAAGATCTTTAGTTCCCAGTAGCTCCATCCATTGGGATATGTTAAAGTAAAGGTGAGGGGTGTTGCATGATGGATATGTATATGAAAGGATGCTATCAAATTGAGGACCATGAAATAAATCCTGGAGTGAAATGGGAGGGGCAGAGCTGGGGATGGGAAGTGGAGCAGTCAGTCGGTCTTGCTGTTACCTAGTCTCCAGATGCTAATAATCCCTGGGCTGAGAAGGTGCAACTGCTCTCAGGGGAATATCAGACCTGCCTCCGAGTACCTGCACCTGCTGCAGGAAGTTCTGTGGCTGGGCAGCAGCTCCAGAGCTTCCTGCATCCAGAGAAGGAGTCCAGAGGTGGGTCCAATCTACCCCATGCTACTAGCAGTGCCCCAGCCATGGAGTGTCCCGCAGCCAGGGCGAGTACCCAGAAGTGAATCTGATATTCCCCCAACAGCAACTGTGCATGGGAAGTCCTTTCCCTCCCCTGCCCAGATGGGAATTGCGGGTTGGAGTCCTTGGTTGGGGTGTTCCCAGCAGCACAGGGGAAATCAGACTCACCTCTACTTGTGGAAACTTCCTTCAGCTGCCCAACTCTGAAGGCACAGAAGTGAAAGTGGCAATCCCATGACCCTCCTATAACATCTTTGCAATCCCTTGCCTCCCAAATTTCTTTTTAGGTGAAGACCTTCACAGTTACAACACTGTGAAATTGACTGATTTTCAAATCCTATGGCTGTGAACTTGATCAGAATGGACTGTGAATTTGGTAGGGCCTTATTTAAGAGACTGGGTGCGCTGTGCATGCCTTTCACTCAGAGTGATTATCATTTGTTGTTTGGCAATGTACTTTATCTTGGCCTTAATTTTCTTGCATTTCATCTCATATTCTAAATGGCAACTGAAGGCAAGCAGAAATACTAAGCAATTGATTTAACAACCTAAGACAAGTACAAGAAAGTAGAAAAGTTTGTCTCAATGCTTGACTTGACCTGAGAGAGCTTCTTTAGACTTATTTTCTAAACAGTACCTCATCACCTTGGGCCAACAAAATGGCCTTTAAGCCTCAATGAGCATGACTTTTTTTTTTCCAGTGCAAAGCACCAATATTTCATCTTTTCAAACTGTTTTACAGCACTCAGAGCAGAATTATATTGACAAGGTTAGAATTCATCTCCTGGAGGAGAATATTGTGCTACTGTTAAGTGCTAATATAACATTTATGTGTTGGTACCTTAATAACAGCCCCAGCTTACCTAATGAAAGTACTGAAAGCAAACAGTACTCAGTGAGATTTTATTATGACTGAAGTGACTGCAATTTGAGACAAATTATCCCTATTTCTGGCCCTATATCAAAAACAGAGATGCTAAAGCAATTGCTATAAGTTTGGTATAGAATTAGACTCCACTATCGTTAATCTAGAAGTAAGTGCATTTTTCATGTAAACAGCTCACGAGGGTCAAGCAGCAAAGACTTTTCTGTGGAAAAATGCTTGTCAATAACTTTGTGAGTGAATTTTGAAATAAAGTGCTTCTAACCTGTCATTATTCCTTCCTCTCGAAGTCGAGAGTGAGTGGATGAAAATTGAGCATGTGAATTGAAGGCAGGGTGAGTGTTATGGCCTTATCGACTTCAGGTAAAATGACTGTTTTAACTTGTTATTATTTTTCCATTCATAGGTCAGACAGTGTACAGAATTACCAGTATAGACTGCAGTGTAAGCAAATTAGTATATAAAAAAGTTATTATCAATAAATACAAAAGCAAAGAAAGTATAAGTCACTATTATCAAGTGTATGTACTGTGTGATCTCTTTAAAAATAAACTGGAAAAAGGTATTGACCAGAGAGAAAAATCTAAAAGTTGGTTAAATAAAAACTCATGGGCTCAGAAGACAGGTAAAATAAAATAATTTATTATTCCTTCAACACAGTATTCCTTCAGGAGGATATATATAAAACTAGATTTACTTTCATAAACAAATTAGATTTCATGAATGAAATGTGTTTGAAATACATTCTACATACATAAGATGACGCTACTCATGTAGGCCCCAATTCAAGAGATCAGTTAGAGACAGTGCTTTTTTGTGACTCAGTACTGGCACCTCCCGATGCAGTTTTGGCACCCCCGGTCAGAACTAAACAACTTTTCCCCTGGAGTACCGGCACTCTTTAAAAAAAAAACAAAAAACATAGACATATATGTGGAGAAATGGGAAATATCTGTATTTGTTTTGATAAATCCATTTCATGTCTCTGTGCTTGTTTATAGTGGGCTCCTTGCTGTTTTGTTAGATCAAAAGGGGTTGTTAAAGAACCAAGGAAAAAAAACAGAACAATGGCCCAGATAAAGGAATATCTCAACAAGATCTCCAACATGGCAGCTAGGTCCATAGTCTTGAAGAGGCAGCTCATTGGCCCCGCCCTTGTGTCATAGATGTTTTGCCAAGGATGAAGAGACAGAGATCAAATGGAACACTAAACTATTTCATGATCCTAGACCTAGAAAAGAGAGGAAAGTTGAGTGCGTGGCCAGCAATTGCCCAGAGAGTATCAATGAAAGCTGACAGTCTGGCATGGATATAATCAAAGAAGGCATGTTGTGAGCAGTGCATTTGTTCTCCCAGACAGAGATAGGGGTTAGAAGGTCTGAGGAGTATTTATACCTTAATCTTTCTGTAAGGGCCACATATATAGTGCGTCTTTTGTTGCTTCCTTTCTTTGTTCTACATACTTTGTATCTTTAGGGAATGAATAAATAATGCTTTGTTTTGAAAACACTACTTTAATCAACTTCCTGATCACAGGCCCCTGGGTTTACAGGTGTCAAAAGCAGTGGGACTCCTCCTGGTAAAAATGCAGCTGGGAAACAAGAGAACTGCTGTTGAATAATTGGGCTGCATGGCTCCACTCAGCCAGGTTTGTCACCCGAGTGCACATCAGAAGAACTAAAATGGGTCTGAGATGTAACTGTGACCATATATTATGTAAATCAATATCTATCTACCATGATGAAACCTAATTAAATAAGTATATATAGTTAGTACTTAAGCCCATGCTTAACTTCAAGATGGTTGGAGGCTAAAGTATGCCATTCTGAGTTTCTGTTCAGGTTTTAAAATCTTAGAGCTGTACGTTGCTCTCCCAAGGGAGCAGAGCTATCAGAAGAAAAGGGATGGCAGGTGCAGCACAAAACCAAACAATACCAGAAGGGCAATACCTCTAGCAATGAATCCCAGAATTAATAAGAATTCAAACCAAAGTTCTCTGTGAAACCCGTTAGATTTAAAAGGGTGCAGCTTCTCAAATTCCATTCCCAGAGGAAACTTAAGTGAACATGCAGTGATCTGGGGCCCTCTGTTCCCTTTCCATAGATAAATGGTAAAATATAGCTTGTAATTTTTGCAAGGCTTCTAGGGAAGGTAAGAAGCTAAATATTACCCTAGGTCTTGTGTACTATTATTAAATATGGCTCACAAGCACAACAGTTGGCTTGGTGTAAGAATAACCTTAGACCTGCAGGGCTAGTGCAGGCTGAGTTTGTCACTAGGAAGAAGTTCTCCCTTTAGAAAGTTATGTTCAAGCCATGCTGCTTCTCAGAACAGCCTGTGTCATGGGTAACTAAATTTGTTTCAGGGAATGCACATATTGTGCTCATCTATTTCCATGGCCTCATCAACGCCATTAGCATTTCTTACATTCAAAGAATATTGGTCTGGACGAACATCACATTCCATGTAGGCTGTTCTTTGATTCCTGTCTAATATAAAAAGGAGCATAAAATGAAGATCAGTTTTCCTCCTTTGAAAGACAAATACCCTAGTTGAAGGCTAAATTTGGTAAGATGAACGGATATTAGCTGTAGGTCACCTTAACCAATTGTGAGTTTTTCTCAGTAAGAAAGATTGCAAAGCAAATAAAAGCATCCTTGTGAATATACCATAGTATGCACAGTGTAGTTGTTTTAATACACTTAATGAATTATGAGTCATTCTTTTCATTTTAATGTTCAATGTTTTTACTTTTTCTTTGTAGTTTTTCCAGTTTTATGAATTATATTCTCATGGTAGAGGTTTTGTTATGGTATACACAGTTCTGCCTCTTGTATTTTTCCATTACTTGCTAATGTCCAGGATATTGTGTTTAATTTTTAGGCAGAAGATCCAGAAATGTACAGTGATTTAGCTGCAGTCTATGGGATGCTAACTGTGGTTGTGGTACCCTGCCTACCCAAAGATGCTCTCATTGAGTGGCATGTCATTGCAGCAGTGGATAATCCACCAGAAAGGAGAACTTTTGTTATGAAGATGTCAACAGAGGATTGCCAAATTGAATGTGAAGCTGTGGAGTCCAGTTCTGCATGTAGTGCATCTATCTCAGTACGCCTAAGCTTGATTTCACCATCTGCTTCTTCAGCCAATTTAGATAGGACTCTTCATAATATGGTTGCTGTGTTCAGACAAGCTGTCAAGAAACTTTCAGAGGATTGCAATGCAATTCCCTTGTGTTTTAGAACTTTCTACAAGGAGGACAGTTTTGGTGCTGAAACACTACAAGCAGGTAAGACTATTTTTGGGAGGGAGAGATATTCACTTACCTATATCTAAAAATATATATTTTAAAAGCACCATTGAAGAGTACACATGATTAGGCTATGAATGTTCTTTTTTCTGATTACCAGTAATATTATCACTTAGAAAAAAATATTAGCCTGGCAAGATCATCTGGCAGCCCAAATAGATGAGAAAAACAAAAATGAGTCAGACTCTAGAAGGCTGAATCTTCTGCCTAAAAGTCCTTTGAACAGTTTAATTATGGAGCTTTCACATTGCTGATCATGTATAACATAGCTGGTAATTTCCAGATGCTAGCAGGCAAAGATTATTTAAAGCAGAAACAAGATTAAAATATAAAAACAATAAAAGAGTGTCAGTTTTTCTAAGGTAGAGAAATGTGGTGAGCGCACATGTGTCTTTAAAAGAGAACTGAGTGTTTTGTCAATCAGTGGCTTTAAAATAGACCTGTCTGAAGGGATGAATGACAGCTGAGCAAACAAATTTAGTATCTTGTTTGAATCATTAATGCTTGTTTTAGTATTAGAACTCTCTAGAATTGCAACCCTGTTGCAAAATAGAGCCTAAACCAGTAATAATAACTTCATAACCATAATTAATCTCCTCTGTCATGATGTCCAGGGCCTGTGTGTGCTATGTTCACATAGAGAAAACTATCAGCACATACAATTGCACAGAAACCTCTTTGATTTAACAGGGCTACAACATCTTTAAAGAGGCCTGCTGTTATTGAAACCAATGAGAAATTAGACATTGACTTCAATAGAAGTACAGTAGAACCTCAAAGGTGTAAACACCAGAGATACAGACTGACCACTCAATTGATCACCATGTGAAATTGGAAGAAACCAATCAGGCAGCAGCAGAAACATAAAATTAAAAAAAAATACTCTTTTGTGCCCTTATTGCATTTTAAAGGTAGGCAAATCTGGGCTGCCTCTCCCCTCTCCCATGCATTGGGCAACCACTTAAAGCAGGAGGCTGGGGTTGCTAGACCAAGGTAGATGGAGCCAGCTTTCTGAAACAAATACACATATGCGCATGCATACACACACACACAATTTTATTTTCTCTCTCTCTCTCTCTCTGCCTCTGCCTCTGCTAGTAGGGGGATAAGCTGGCAAACTCATGAACCCACTAAGTTGGGAGCTCAGCTGCTGTTGATACCTGCCCTGGAGTGTTAGCTGCTGGATCTGGAGCCTGAACTGTGCTTTGATCAGAATTATGAACATTTCAGAGTTCCCAAGGTGTCCATAACTGCGGTTCTACTGTAGGATCAGGCCCTTAGTCTATATTCATCCCTTTCATGCATGCACACACACACAAACACAAAAAGATATTTGCAAAGCTACAAATGATCCATATTAATTAGCTGACATAAAAGCTAGCCCTCGAAGATCCTACTTTTTTTTTTACTTAACCTGAAGCAGTTTTTGAAGGAAATTCAAGTTGACATTGTTTAATAGATTTAAAATACAAGAATAGAAAGCGGTAAAAAATGTGGCATAGAATAAGCATGCTTAATCCAGGAAGCAAGAAATGAACATATAGCCTGACAGAATGTTGTTGTTCTACTATGCCTTGTTTGAGAGCTCAGAAGAAGCCTGATTAAAACATGTTCCTAGCATGCGATTTGCATTATCCTTTTGCCTGCTCCGTCTCTGATGTTTCACAGGGCATATAATAATTACTTTGGAATAAAGTAAATTTGCCTTATTTAAGTCTAGAATTGAGCAAAATGTATAAATAGATGAAATGAGGGAAAATCTGACTGTTTGGGGATTTTATGTTATACTAATGGCAAGGGTATAGAATGAGTCATCATGGTTTTTATTTATTCATTCATCATTGGTTCCTTTTAAATCTCTCTGAGGCCCTAATAACCGTCATCATCATCATTGGTAAAAAATGCATTCTTGGGAAAATGTAGTAGGCATTACATTTACCACCAACACTAAATCATCAACAAAGAATTTAAAAGAAACTTTACCCTTGTTGCTTAGCACATCTGTTCCAAAAGTTCTATGGAGAGAAGATGCATGGTGCAATGCATTTGAAAATAAAGTTTCCAATGGAAGTGGCTACTGATGAGACTACTCTTCCTATTATCTATCACTCTGACAGTCTGCTGTAGACCGCTGATATGAGAATTTTTAAACGAGTTTCCCTTCTGCTATAATGAAGGATCAAAATGAGAGTAAGCATTTTTAATACAGCATTAAGGCACAATAAGGGACATGGTTAAGTGCTCCATTAAAATACATCCTGGGTCATTGTAAGGAATAAGGCCTTCAGTGGAGTTCCTTCAAGCTCTCAAGGGATGCAGTATACTAATGGACCACTAAAAAATCCCTGGAGTGTCCTCATACTATTATTACATAGCCTATGAAAATATAAATTAATTTAGATTGTATATATTCTGACAGTTTTGAAGTAATATTTACATTTATTTATGGATATAATTCATTGAACTGAAGGGGTCCAACATAAGAAGAAAAATAGTATGAAATCCTTCTCTTTCCTATGGTTTTCAAATCTTTTTTATTGTTTTCCCAACCTCTTCATTAATAGAATCCGGAATATTTGTTAGATTCTATAATTCAAGGACACTAGATTTCTTTTTGAGATTATTCTATTAATTGTCACATTAGTTGAAGTCTTGTTGTTGATTAATCTACCAAATAAATAGGTTTTACATAAAAATTCTTAGCTCTACTGGTTATTAGTTTCTAGGAACTTTCCACTTACACTTTATTAGGGTCAGACCTTGTTTTGGTATCACTACAAATAACAATAATATACTTTACAGGAAAGCCTTATTCTCTGTAGTCCAAAAAAGGAATTCAGCTTTTGCCTTTTATGCTCCCACATTTGGAAATGTAACTATAGGTTTTTATAATTGGTAAAGCTAGCTTTTGTAGCTGATTCTGTGTGTTGCTGACTTTTTAACTGAAATGCTAGTCTAGATTAAAACACTCAAGATTAAAATACATAAGAGATACAACTAGAGCCTTACTAATTTACTATAAAAACAAATTGCCTTTTATCTTTTTTTTACTAAAAGAGCGAACATTCTTCTGTAAGTGTGTGTTCATGTGGATTGAATAATATTAGGGTTTCCAGATGTTTGGTTTTCACCTGGACAGTCCGGTTTTTGCTGCCTTTGTCCGATAAAAAAACCCAGAAAATACCAGACATGTAAAATGTCTGGTATTTTCTGTTTCTCTCAGACGGAACACCAGTGGGGACATTCTTCCCAGTCACGTCTGTTTTTTGCTCAGCAAGTTTGGTCCCCCATTGTTGGTTTTTTCCCTCAACCAATTTTTTTCCTGCCATGTTTGGGGTATTTTGGGTTTTTTTAAAGTATCTGGCAACCCTAGTGTAATGTCTGTTGGCTCCAGCACATTTAGCTTGTGCACCCATATGAGGGTAAAGGGTAGAACAGCATGATATTCCCTTACAATTCGAAGACAGTGGCAGCAAGTTGATACCTGGTGAGTATCTAGCCTATTAGTTGCTAGCTTTGGCTAAGTCACCTGCAAACCTTCTGATTTTCTTCAAAACTCCTTTGATTACCTTTATCTTAAAATGGTTCAATAGGATGACTGAAGTTGAACTGCATATCAATGACTGTTGACACCCTTTGGTCTTTATAACATGGCAGACTCAAAACCTGCAGGTTTAAAGCCCTCTCCCTCTTCAAATGGGCTATTCCCCTTTAAAGGGAGATTAGTTTGAGAAAATCACATATACAGGCAGTCCCCGGGTTACGTACAAGATAGGGACTGTAGGTTTGTTCTTAAGTTGAATCTGTATGTAAGTCGGAACTGGCGTCCAGATTCAGCCGCTGCTGAAACTGATCAGTTTCAACCGCGGCTGAATCTGGATGCCAGTTCTGACTTACATACAGATTCAACTTAAGAAACCCAGACGTCCCCAAGTCAGCTGCTGCTGAAACTGATCAGCGGCTGATTCCAGTATGCCTGGGTCAGAGAAACTCTGCCTCGGGCTTCCTGTAGTCAGCCGCTGGTCAGTTTCAGCAGCGGCTGACTTGGGGACGCCTGGGGCAGAGCAGCTGGGGTGCTGCTGGGTTGCTCCAGTAGCACGGCTCCTCGGCGCTACTGAAGCAACCCAGCAGCACCCCAGCTGCTCTGCCCCAGGCGTCCTGATTCAACCCCTGCTGAAACTGACCAGCAGCGGCTGAATCAGGACGCCTGGGGCAGAGTGCTGGGGTGCTGCCGGGTTGGTCAGGAGCAGCGCTGCGGGACCAACCCGGCAGCCCCCAGCTGCTCTACCCCAGGGGTAGGCAAGAAAAGCCTGGTCTGCTGGGGGAGGGCACTACCTGCACCCCCACCCCCAGCAGACCAGGAGGACAGGAGCAAAGCCTTGGAGCACGCCCGCAGCGGGACAGCCCAAGCGCGCCTGGGCTATCCCGCTGCAGGCGTGCTCCAAGGCTTTGCTCCCCGTCTCCCTCCAGGCCAGGGAGATGGAGAGCAAAGCCGCGGAGCACGCCCGCAGCGGGACAGCCCAGGCGTGCTTGGGCTGTCCCGCTGCAGGCGTGCTCCAAGGCTTTGCTCCCCGTCTCCCTACAGACCAGGGAGACGGAGAGCAAAGCCTTGGAGCACGCCCGCAGCGGGACAGCCCAAGCACGCCTGGGCTGTCCCGCTGCGGGCGTGCTCCACGGCTTTGCTCCTGTCCCCCTGGTCTGCTGGGGGGGTACAGCAAAGCCGCTGGACCCCCCCAGCAGACCAGGGACACCCGAGCAAAGCCGCCGCCTGGGCGGCTTTGCTCGTTTGCCCGGGAGCAAAGCCGCCCAGGCGGCGGCTTTGCTCGGGTGTCCCTGGTCTGCTGGGGGGGTCCAGCGGCTTTGCTGGACCCCCCCCCCCCAGCAGACCAGGGACACCCGAGCAAAGCCGCCCAGGCCCAAAGCCGCTGAAGCCCCCCCCCCCCCCCCCAGCAGACCAGGGAGACCAGAAGAAGCTTTTCTCGCCCCGGAGGACACGGGTGGCGACCCACCGCCCGTGAGCTCTGGGGCGAGAAAAGCCCCGTTCGTAAGTGCGGATCCGACATAAGTCATATCCGCGTAAGTCGGGGACTGCCTGTACTTAGCAGACGCTGAGTATTCCTGTTATTTTGTGTTAGAGTGCTTAAGCTGAGAAACAAGGCTACAACTCCCATCTTCTAGAACAATCCATGAAGATCTCATCAGACCCAAGGAAACAATTCCAGGATCCTGCTAGTGGACAAGCCAGAATCATCCAGCACATCATTCAGAAAATACTCTATTCCTGACACCAGTGTAGAAAAGAGGGCACTGAGAAAAGAACTGGCGCCCCTACACCATTGATGTCAGAGATGTCTGTTTTGATACCAAAGGGTATACTAAGAGATGTCGCTTCCAGGAGAGTCAGAGAATTCAGGCAAAGCTCAGTAGATTTCTGTTAGGAGAGACAACTCAAAAGAATATCCAGGTGGTCTATGGAGTGCATTTCTACTGTTATCAGTTTCATAGCAAACTTCTCTTCAGACATCAAGGCATATTGCATCAGAGCACAGGCTTCAGAAACATTCTGATCTCTGAGATTTGAAAGGTTGCAACATGGACCAAGACACAGTTGTAAAACACTATTGGCTACGTCTACACTGGCCCCTTTTCCGAAAGGGGCATGCTAATTTCACAGGTCGTAATAGGGAAATCCGCGGGGGATTTAAATATCCCCCACGGCATTTAAATAAAAATGTCCGCCGCTTTTTTCCGGCTTTTAGAAAAGCCGGAAAAGAGCATCTACACTGGCCCCGATCCTCCGGAAAAAAGCCCTTTTCCGGAGGATCTCTTATTCCTACTTCAAAGAGAATAGGGAAATACTTCAAAGGAATAAGAGATCCTCCGGAAAAGGGCTTTTTTCCGGAAGATCGGGGCCAGTGTAGACGCTCTTTTCCGGCTTTTCTAAAAGCTGGAAAAAAGCGGCGGACATTTTTATTTAAATGCCGCGGTGGATATTTAAATCCCCCGCAGATTTCCCTATTACGACCTGTGAAATTAGCATGCCCCTTTCGGAAAAGTGTAGACGTAGCCTATGCCCTTGACAAGTATTGGGGCAGATACCAAGTTTGGGAGAAGAAGTACTTCATTGCCTGTTTAATTGATTCAGCTGATGATCCTCACTCCCACAGACTTGAAGGGTATTAATTGCCAGTCACCTACCATAGGATCCACATTGACACATTCTTAAAAAAACAAAGAACTGAAGCTCTTCAAAGTATTTTATTCGGTGTGGTTCCCCTGGTCAATTTATCATCGCTACTTTTTAGACTCCTCAGTTACCACAGGCTTCCTACTTCAAAGAAACAGAGAGTATGTTGTGGTCATCCTTTTATGGCCAAATATGGGAGCACAAGTGTATCTCTGACAGACACAGCTATTCAAACATTTCTGGTTTTGCAGGCATGGAACGCGTGTGCCCTTATAGTGGGATCTACACTGACTACAACATATTGGAAAAACAACAGTGTACTTGGGCTCACTAAACTCTGCTGTGTTTCTAGATGTCTCTAGATTTCTGTTGATCACTTTTGAGATCAGAGGAAACATGCCACAGGAGACAAACATATTCTGTTGTTACATCCCTGAGGTTAATTCAGTAGCTGATATCAGCAGAGCTGATGGTGAGCTCAGAACTCCAATGCACTGGCATGCTACTAAGTGATCAATGTAGACATAAAGAAAAAGAAAGATGCTTTAATTTAGAAGACCTTGAAGTTCTTGAGGCAGGGGAAGGAAACCCCACCAAAGGTCTTCTCAAAGGAGATGCTGATTAGAAGAGTGCTTTTTCTTGGCACAAAGAATTTCAACATTGTATTGAACCAGTCCAGGAGAATTGGAGCAGCCCGTTTGCAGCTGACAAAGTTAAGATGGAAACTGAGAATATGTGCACTCTCTATGTTGTAACAGATTACTGGAAAGTATTATTGCCAGTGTTATTGATGTCAGAATCAGCTAAAGGTTTGTGATGCAAATTTGAGAAAGATAGCATTCTGTCAGCCTAAGACCAAATGTAAAGTTTTATTGAACAAAGTGTACTAGTGATGGTGAACTTCTCAGAGGCAATCCCTCATAACATATGAGAGCATTATAGGCGTCGTGCTGAGCCTACAGGACATGTTAGAAGTAGGAGGATTAGATTAAGCTGACATATATACTTAGTAAGATGCTGTTAAGCCTTTAGAAGTCTTTAACATAAATTTGACCATTTCTTTCTTATGCTCATTTACATACACATTAATATAAACTTGTCAGGATGATTTGCCATACCATCCGGTAGACTAGATTATACCTCAGTATGGGAATGATGAATGACCATAATTCACACCATTAGGATTTCACAAGCCTTGTTCACACACAGTACGCAAAAATACTTTTAAATATTTAATAGGGAGTGCATAAGGTCTTGCATTTGCTAAAATATCATCTTATATAATTCTGAGTTTTTAATAATATAGGAAAAAGAAACGGGGACAATCAGGCAAAAGGAGATATAAATAAAATGTAATTTGGTAACAATATAATATTAATAAATATGTGCTCAATTTTAAAGTGTGATTGTACTTTGAAAAATAACTCTTTGGAATAAAAGGATTTGCAGTCTTCCATGTTGATTAAACTGCAATGATTCCCATATCAAACTTGCAATGTTCGAGAAAAAAGATGTTTCTAATAGCTAACTCTGCTATTTCATCCTGGAATTTGAAAATCCAGCTGTATGACTTATGCATCATTTCCAGTAACAAAAATTCTGCAAGCTATATTCTGTCATTAGTTACAACATGTGAACAGCTATTTTCTTCAATAAGTTTTCAGAGTCATATCCCAGAACATGATCTGTATGTGCAGTTGGAACTTAGTTAACGATTTTGTTAGCGATTTCTGGTGAATTATAATACAATACACAACACTCTTCTAGAGCTGTTGGTCTTGCAGTGGTGACAGCCACAAAGAATATTAAAAACGTTTTTGAACTGAAGTAAGTTGATCACTGTGAATATACCAAGGGAGCAGACTTATTAGGTAAAATATGTCATTATTGGCTAGGCACTTCTCAAAATATCACTGTACTTCAACCCGAGACCACATGTAATTTTGTCTACACTTTTCATAATGGCGTGTGTGTGCCTTCATAACAAATATTGTCCTTTGGGAATAATACAGAAGGAATAAGGGGGCAAGGTTGATCACCAGAAATCCACTTCGCTTTTTTATTTCCTATTTGTATCTCCTATGTCTTTGACTGTGAATTGTGCGTTAGAAGGGAATTAAGACAAACGACCATGTTGTTACTGAGGTATTGAAGTCATAACAAGTACTGTGACCTGACAGCTAGTACTTTGATAAGTAATCAATTCTGAAGCACTTTACAAGTGATCAAAATAATCCAACCCCACTTTTTAGCCCAAGTTTCTGAATACATACTCATGGAAAATTCAGTTTGGATACAGCTAGCAAATAATATGTTATGTTGCCATGTTCGTTTCTAAGCTGACTTGATAATGAACTGCAAGAAATAAATACAATGTATTGCTTCTATACTGGTAGCTACATGGGTATCAATTTTTTGTTGTTGTTGATATCTGCATGGGGCCTCTAGATGCTACTGGAAATCAAGATAGGGATCCTATTATGCTAAGTTCCATACAAAACAGATATTCACATTAAAATTTCCCTGCCATGAAGAGGCACAGTGATGTTTACCAAATGGCATGTTGATTTCACATTTTTTAAAGTTTATTTTTCTATGTTTCTTTTTATAATTTTTAAAGTGTGTGGGGTTAGGATGATGTGAAGGGAAAATGTGACATTATAGACACAGATCAGAATGAGACGATGATGGGAGCACAGAAGATCTAGAGAGTAGAGCTGTCAAGGCAAGATCTGTTAGGGACAAGAAAAGGTCAGGGCAAACCTAAAACAGCACACTGACTCTAAACTGAAAAAGTCAGTCTGAGGAAATCACTAATTTCCAGAGTTTGTGTGTTTTGCATCTGCTGCAACTGCTTCTGCTAGGACAGTCTCATTGCTCTTAGGCTGACTCCATATTGGGAACTGCTCCTTTTACCTCCCTCAAGTCTGTTGTCTTAACTACAGAGTTAACTTGGGCTCTTACTTAAGTGTTGCCCTTACCCTTCTTTCATATACAAACCTCTGACATAAGTTTAGTAGTGTTTTCAGTTTAAGCTAGCCAGCTCATCTGGGACGATAAGATAAAACTGAGATGCTGCCTTCAGTCAGGCTGGTAACCAGCCAACTTTGTAGAGAGGATGAAGGCTAAACCACTCAAGCCCTGATATTTCTCCAGGGCCTTTCCAAAGTTCCCCATTTGTGTCCAGAAAAACAGGAAATTCTTCCAGAATTCACTGAGAAAGAATAATGGAGTGGGGCCTCACTGACTGCAGCACAAAGAACTATGGGATATGCCCCCAGAAGTACCAGTGACACATACTAAGCAGTGCAGCACCAGCAAGCACACACAAATTTGGGTGTAGCTTTGCAGTGAGGATCTTCACACCTGGATAAGCTAACCTGGATGCTCAGACGTAGATGTTGATATGCCCTCTCTACGGTTAAAACTCTGCAGAAACCCCCAAAAGAGGGGATACTATCCTACCTGCCACTGCTGTTTACTGGTTTGCTCTTCTAAAACCAACATTGAAACTTTGCTTAACTTTGTTTTACTCATTTGATGTGTGCATTTCTTAACATTACACTAGCATTGAGACACTCAGAAAAGGATCAGGGCCCATTGTGGTAGGCACTGTACGCACACAGGATGAAAAGATAATCCATGTCTCCGTGAGCTTGCAGTCACAGTAAATTTTCTCATTTTTTTTAATCTTTACATTATGTTTGAGTCAATAGTGTGACACTGTTGCAAAAAAAAGCAAACCTCATTCTGTGAAACATTAACAGGAGTGTTGTGAGCAAGACACGAGAAGTCATTTTTCCTTTCTACTGTGCACTTATTAAGCCTCAACTGGAGTAGTGTGTCCTGTTCTGTACACCATATTCCAGAGAAGAACAACAAAAATGATTACAGAAAACATGACCTATGGGGGAAGACTGAAAGAATTGGGTTTGTTTATTTTGAAAAAGAGAAGACTGAGTTGGGAACATGATAGCAGCTTTCAAGTACCAAAAAGGTGTTACAAGGAAGAGGGAGAAAAACTTCCTATCAGTCAGGGCATTTAAACGTTGGAATAAATTGCCTAGGGAGGTTGTGGAATCTCCATCATTGGAGATATTTAAGAGCAGGTTACACAGACATCTGTCACAGATCATCTAGATCAGGGGTGGGCAAAAGGGCCTCCACAAGCTGGATCTGGCCTGCCAAGCTGTGGATCCGGCCCATAGAGGCCCTGCTGCTCCCCTGCCACAAGGCCAGTTAGGACCTGGGGGGCAGGAAGAGCACACAAATTTCCTCCACCCTGCCAGGAACATGTGGCTCTTGGAAGTGCTAGGTGCTCCTGGCATGGCGGAAGGAGGCTTCTCACGTTCCCCAGGCCAATCAGGGCCCGGGGGCGGGGGATCATGCAAAGTTTCCTCTGCTCTGTCCCTGCCCTGTGAGCAGCACACGGTGCTTAAAAGCGCCATTCCTGGTAGGACTGGAGGAGGCTTCCTGCACTCCCCTCTCTCAGGCCAATCAGAGCCTGGGGGCAGAGGAGCTTGCAAAGTTTCCTCCGCCCTGGCCTGCCCTGTGAGGAGTATGTGGCACTTAGAAGTGCTGCACACTCCTGGCAGGGCAGGAGGAGACTTTGTGCACATCCCCTCCGCCCCCAGTCCCTATTGGCCTGGGGGCAGGAGAGCGTTCGAAGCCTCCTTCCAGCCAGGGGCATGGGCACCTAGGGGGAAGGGGGAGCGGGCAAAGGCACTCCCCCACCCCCAGACCAGTCATGGTCTGGGGGTAGGGAACCTGAAAGTATCCCAGCCCCGCCCCTTCAACTCGAGGCCCCACCCTTTCTGGTGCAGCCAGAAATGTTTGAAGTCGCCCCGGCAAAAAATAATTGCCCACTTCTAATCTAGATGGTGGTTGGTCCTGCCATGAGGGTGGGCGAAAGGACTTGATTACCTTTCAAGGTCCTTTCCAGTTTTAGTATTTTATGATTCTGTGTCACCCAAATATGCTATATTTTTGCTGTTTAGGCCCTTAAAGTAATAATAATGTATTATCAAGTTATTTTCCTCCACCCCAAATCTCACACATTATATTAAAACTATACATATTTGACTTTTTTCATCTTTCCGTAGCCACCTAATCATTTTTGGCGATATTCTCTGGACTCACTCCAGTATGTCAGTTTGTTTTGGTAATGAGATTTTCATTACTGTTATGCATTACTGAATGCTATATTTGCTATATTTTTTATTAATCAAGTGTAAGGGACAGTTTACAATGGCTACAAAATCAATACAATAATTCCTCATTTAACACTATAGATAAGTTTCAGAAAATGATCATGTTAAGTGAAAACGTGTTATGCGGGGTCAATTTTCCCATTGAAAATAATGGAAAAAGTGGAGGTTGAGTTTCAAGCGGAGGTGTCTGTTGGGACCAGGACATAAGGTTGGGGGAGAAAGGAGACTGGGTTACAGCAGGGAGGGGAGGTGTTTGGCTCTGGAAAAGGGAAGGGGAGAAGAGGGAAGGGGGATTGGGTTGGGAGTAAGCCCCTGTGATGGGTCTGCCAGGACTCACTCTGCAGCTGGTGAGGGAGGGTCGCCGGGGAACGGCACGGCGAGTGGGGATCCCTCCACCACTTTGCAGGGAGGCAGGGGAAGCCCTACGCAGCTGCTGGTGATGAGCTGGCTGGGGAAACCCAGCCGCCGTCCTGCAAGCAGGGACGGAGGAGAGGGGGGAAGGCGTCTTGCGAGGGGAAGTCAGCAGGGAACGGCGTGGTGAGGGGAGAACCCTCCGCTGCTTTGCAGAGAAGTGAGTGAAGGCCCACGCAGCTGCCGGCAACAGGCTGGTTGGGGAAATCGTGTTATTCCAGGGACAGTCATGTAATTCAAAAAACGTTCCCTAAAAAAAAAAATAGTGCTATCTCAAAAACATGTTAAGCAGGCACGTGTTAATGAGGAATTACTGTACTAGAAATGTGGCTAGTTTGTAACTGATCAACTTTGCTATCACCAGCAAATGATGCAGAATGGGAAAATATGTATTTTTGTGACTGAAGTATATAATTTGGCCAGACAAAACTATTGTAAACATGTCATAATGCAGTCTAATATAGACTGTGAAAATAACTTGATTTTCTACCAAATCTTATTAATTTAGGTTAAATGGAAAGTTTGTGAAACAGTTGCCAAACCTAAAGAAAAGGAAAATTTACATTCATTTCCTTAAGCTTCCTTTTAAGAAAACAAAGGATTTGCCAACTATACTAGTTGAAGCATCAAATCTCTGTTGCTGTTTCAATAAATAAATAATGGCTAAATTAGTAACAATAAATCATGTTATAATATGTGTAATCAATTAGGAAAAATTGACTGCTCCCTTGTGGTGTTTTGAAATGGCGTTTTAAAAAGGTGAAAGTAGGTAAATTTGGTTTTGGGCACAGAATGTGGCTTAGGAATCTTGCTATTACTGCCCAAAGTGTAGAATCAAGAAACTTTGGCTACTAAGTTAAAAGGTTGTTAATGTTGGCAGTTGAAATTTGTATACCTGTTTTTAAGGTCATACTCTTATTTCAACTACTCCAAGTCATTTTGTAACATATTTTACCAAAGCCTCTCACATTGAGTTATGGGGGAAAGGACTGTTCACATTCATTTTTTATGTTTGTTACCTTGAACTTCGTAAAATTAGTACTACCTGCTGACTTAATTCTTTCATGAACATATTTTGCTCATGATACAGTTGTTTAAATGTATTAGTTCTTTCTTTAGAGCATGGGCCCTCTGTTCTTTAGTATTGCAAGTTTTATGTTCCAACTGTATAGCTGCCAGAAGGAGAGATCTCCAGCTGCCTTATGCTGCTCAGGGCCAAAGCCAAACTTCACAGCCAGAAGCTGTGGTGAGAACTCTTAGTTGTGAAGAGTAGACCAGCATGTGTCACTTGAAGGTGATGATATTGCAAATTCTCATACCACAAGTCTTGGCCTAAACTTTAGATAGAAATAAAATCTTTAGTAGACTTGCCCAGTGATTAGTTTGAGACAACACCTTTTATTTTTCATTCAGAGTATTAACAAGAAATTGAAGACATTCTGAAACTACTTCATAACTCTCTGTGTTGTTTTTAGGATCTTTGTTAATGAAATCAGAGATGCATTTATAATCTACTTCATGCTCAATGGCATTTTCACAGCTGTGTGTCAGGTTGGATAGTCTGTTTCCAAGCAATTCACAGAATTCATTTGTGGGCATAAAATGGACTTCTTAATTCCTCAGTTCATTTAGGCTATTGTCTTTATGTAATTGTATCCATGTCAGTAATGCACCTGCAGATGTACACAATTTTCATCATAACAGCCATGGACTATAATGACTAATTTCTAGGTTTGCGACTATGTAGGAAACTGGTTTGGGAACAGTTTTAGGATGTTTTCTACATAGGTGATTGGATGCTGTATTTTTCAAGGAGTCTAATCGTTTTCCTATGGTGGCCTGGCAATGTCTGACACTGTTTGGCCTTACATCTCTGCAGTAATAAGGACCCCGTCAAAAGTAATTGGTTATTGGTGAAAAGCTTGAGTGAGGCTGCTTCAAAATGATAGAATAAAAATCTGTTTCCATACACGATAGACTGCAAGAAAATTAGTTTTTTACTAGCCAGAAAAGAGTATCCTTTAGAAAAATAGTATCTTTGGTGCCTGAAAATTAAATGGGTGTATGTATATATAAATGCATGCATTAATTACAGGTGGCTTAGTAGCATGCCTAAATGAGAATCTTTCATTCAGTATGGTATTAACACAGCACAAGTATATATGCATCATATAACAATAACTTCAGGTAACAAATCACAGCAAAATGTTGTAGCATGTAGGTCTCCATTATAGGAAATTTCTCCATCCCTCCAAAAATTACAGTGCCGCTTGCCTAACATGCTCAGTATCCTTGTGAGTTACATACCAGGACAAAACATGCATTAAATCCTTCCCTGAGATTAGCTCACTGCCCATACTAGGGCTCAACAAATGCATTTTTGAGCCTCTGTATGTTGAAAAAATAGCTTTTTGCATATATCAATAGCTGATTGTGTGTCACTTGCACCAAATCCTTCTCTGAATTCTTTTTTATTGGTAAGGCGGTGGTAGGAATAAGCTATATCACTAAGCACAGGTAAAAGTCTGTCTTAATGACTATCAGAATGCATACTGTTATGCTGAGGCATGCGTATGAAGCAAAATAAATGGAAGAATAAAAGTAAACCATTGATGTTGCAAAATAAAACAGAGCTCAGAATTACACTGCCAACTGGTATCAGCACCAATAATAAATTTAATATGTGCAGTAGGGAATGCCAGGGACTATTATAATGGGAGAGTGGATCACACAGGTGAAGAAGAATGAAAATAAATTCTTCCATGCACTTGCACCTCTATAATATGACAATGTAAGAAAATTTAGCAGTGTTGCTTGGCTAATTATGGTCTATCATCATTCCCAACAAATACTGACTGAATCCTCCATAATCTAATCTGACCACTTGTAGGTACTGCTGGATGATAGCTGTGAATGTCATTTGGCACTTGTGGTGACTGACAATCAGAGAAATCAATCATACCCCTTGATCTAGCTAGCAACAATGTACTGGTATTAGGGATGTTAATGGTTAATCTGTAAACCTCATCCCCGTAATGGGCGAGGCTTACTGGTTACGATATACCGATGGGGCTGGAACAGCCCCCCATCCACTGCAGGATGAGGGTTGTTCCAGCCCCATGGGGCCCACCGTGGGCAGGGAGCTCCAACTGGCCTGGCATGCCGCCCCTCCCACCTCACCCCCATTTAACCATTTAACTCATTAAACAAGATTTTACATCAGTAACTGCTATACTGGGAAACTCATAGTGTTTCCCACTTGGCTTCTGGGATTAGACCCATTGCAGCCACCACTGCAAATCTGCATTTGCTGGGACTCAGAGTAGTAATCAGCTTTCTTTATGGCTATTATTCAGGCATATCTCTGTTTCTTATATTTTGTTTCTTCCTATGAGAGCATATTTTAGAAGAGATTTGAATGTAATATTTACATTTTGAAGTTCCTTTTTGTTGTTACCACTCTTTTAAGACTTTGGAAAAACAGCAGCAGTGTACAGGCCTGAAAGAAAGCACTTTGTGTGTAGTGTCTGAGATTTGCAAGTACCTTAAACCAGCTCTGATTAAAACTTTTTCCATTGTGCAGTTATCTAAGTGTTGGATTGGGGGTTTTACTAAGTTTTTGAAGCACCTTTGAAAGTCATATTCTGACTCAGAAGAAGATCTATGAAAATTATGTTTACCATCCATATAAGTACTGCAATTTTGTTCTACCACCTCCAACCCTTTTAACAAGTATTTGTTGTTCATTTGTTCTTTATTTCTTTCTGTCTTTCTGTCTTTCTGTCTTCCATTTATCTTCTATAATGCAGCCATTACAACACAAAAAGCACAGAGGAAAAAATAAAAGTTTTATCACCTGAAAAGTAACTTTTAAGTTGTGAAAATAGCTTTAAGTAACTACTAAGAAAGTGGAAGATAAAGTATTTTGCTGTTGTCATAATGGTTGAGATTTAGCTTTACTTAACATATATGGTAGGACACTTACTTACATTCCTAATTCTGTGTAAATTAATAGTGAATTCAGATTTAATATAGTCTCTGGGTATTGGGAATTATAACAAAAGTTACTATCATTGCAAAGTCAAGCTACGAAATCATATTTTGTTAGCTTTGGCCTTTTCCCTGCTTTTCTAGTCATGCTTCAAAGCTGCTGTCTGGAAATCCAATGATTAGAACTAATTTGCCAACTGCTGTAGCAGTGTTGTCACGATCCAATCATAATATAGTCCTTTAAATTACCTTTTTTATGCTTCTGTTTGTGGAACAGTCTAGTAACTATATGCCCTAGTATATGTTTAACTGTGAAACATGTGTGTATATACACAGAATTCATATAATGTGAAACCGTCAAATGTAATAAATATTTTTCTTTGATAATTTTTTAATATTTTTCATGATAAATTTTCCCTACTAAAATTATAATATGTAAAATTAGAGAAATGTATGCAATACAGTCCATTAAAAAGATACCTGTATAGTGTCTTATATTTAAAAATGGGATATATGTGAATACTTAAACATAAGTTCTTCGAAAGAGTGGAGGTAAAAGGGTGATTCCACTGTATGTTCTTTAAGTTCTGTATGTGTGTTTCATTTTTAAATGCATTTACAGCCAGTTATTCTTGATAAGCTACTTATTGGTAGTCTGCATGTATTCATAACTCCATACAGGAAAAAGAAGAGTCATCCCCTGTTTCACCACAGTTTATGTGGTTGGAAAAGCCTTTGAAAAGTTTGAATAACAATAAATGTTTCACAAGCTGATGCTTTTTCCAAATGCCAAGCAGCTGTTGTACTAATATTCAGTTTTTAAAAGTCACTTTCCCAGGTGTCTGAAAAGAGTGAACATTAATATTAAAATTGTTCATACTTGAAACAGCAAAAAAGGGCTGTATTTACCCTTTCACTTAATTCTATCTTGTATCCATTTTAAAAGCAAATGTAAGGCTACAATAATAAATATTGTCTGCTATCTCTCTGACCCAACTAGGTTTGCATAAATAGCCGTTTTCTGTTTAAGAACATATGAAGAACAATACTGTAGGAGACCATGGTCCATCTAGCCCAGGTTCCACTATGCCTATTCTGTTCATTCCCTAAATAGTCTATCTTCTGTCACCTATTCCAACCTTCTGGCACATAGGGTTGTGAATGGGTATCAGGTTATCTAATTATCACTCTTACTGGGTGATGTTTACTGGTAATCAGTTAACCGGCAGCCACACGGGGCCGAGAGCCAGCAGCTGGCAGCCCTGAGGGGCCAGGAGTTAGCGGATGGCAGCACTGTGGAGCGGGGAGCCAGCAGCCCTACGCCCACCTACACACTTAATCAGTTAGCCAGTTAAACATTACGTTTAACCAGTTAATTGATTAAATGGGATTTACATCCCTACCTGCAAACAGAGTCTAGGGACACCATTCCTACTTAATCTGCTAATATTCATTGATGAAACCATCTCCATTAATTTATCTACTTCTCTTTTGAACCTTGTTATGGTCTTTATTAAATGATTCCAAAACACCAGACCTGACTCTCATAAGTGGTAACAGGTAGACAGATTATGTTTTTAGAATTTTAACATATATATTCTGATTCTCGATTTGCAATATTTTTGAATGTTAGTGAAAAGGTAAACACATTGAAATTAGAACATGTAGATTATATCCCAAATTATTACTATTATACAAATGTGCCTCAACCCTTTTTTAAAAAAAGTCTCGCAAGATACATAAATTGTTTGGATAAATGAGCTTAGAAAACTAAAGTATCTAACTGTCTGGACAGAAGATTTTAAAGAGAATAGCACCTTCAAAACTGAAATATCATTAAGGCCATATCTACACTAGGAAACTGTATCAAAAATACTAAATTCATCTTAAGAATTCCTGATTTAACAAATTTGAATTAACATGTCCTCACTAGAGGGAAACATTGAAATTAGTCCAAGGCAGGCTTTATTAATGTGCACATGCTACCTCAGACTTAGAGCCCCAGGAAGCACTCTGGGGAGCTGCGGGAGGCCTTCTGGAGGATGATAAGTTTGAATTAGTGGCACCGGAGCATCCACACTAATGTTATTTCGAAATTACTATTTTGGAATTAGCATTCCTCCTCATGAAAAGTAGGAGTAAGGCGTTTGAATTCTGCAGCCCATTATTTCAAAATAACAGGCGTGGTAGTATGGAGACACAGCTTATAAATTCAAACTTGGGGGCGTTATTTTGGAATAAAGTCCTGGTGTAGACCAGGGCTAAGAGAAGATTATCTTCTTTCAAGTCCAGCCAGTTCTGGAGATTTTACACCATGCTTTACCTGTGGGAAACCTGGCCCCAATGAAGTCAGTGGGCACTTTCCCATTGACTTCAGTGGGGCCATGATTATCAGCATGGGAAGAAAGTGTTTTAGACCTTGGAGTAAGAGACTCAATTCCAGTCTTGAGAGTCCAAAACACAGAATAAGGCAGCTGAGTGTAACAACCAAAGTTATGCCAAACTGCAATTTGAGTGCCTGGAATTGTATAAAAATTAGAAATTATTGCTAAAAGCATTTGGATGTAGACAACGAACAGGAATGTCATTTAATTGCTAATATTCCATGAACAAAATATCTCAGCCTATTCTCTCTGTCGTGAATGCAGCCCACTCTTACAGCAGCTGACTAACACTTCTTATTGCAGTAGTCAGTATTGAAATTAATAAACAAATCTTTTCTACTGCAGTGTTTCCAAAGAAGGGAATAGTTTCTCTAGACATGTCAATGTTCATTTTCTTACTCATTTCCATGGGGTGTGCAGATTTGTCCTTCTTCCTTTCCTTGTTTCTTTGTCTCAATAGAAACTGATAAGTGCATGATTAGAGTTATCATTGGGCTGTGATATTTCTGCAAGACTTCTTATAACAGTATAAAATCAATGTGCCTCCTGGGTCTAATACATTTCACAACGTTAGAGACACTTGAGGTTGAGGCAAGTTGTTACTATTATCAGGTTGATTCATTTATATTATCAGAAGTCTTCTCTCTCAAATTTGCCAAAATCTTTAAGTTTTTTTCATTTCAACTTTCATATACAGTTATTTGATTATGGGAGGGTGGCACAAAAGTGAGACTTACTACATTTCTTTAGATAATAAGGGGAAACTGTTTTGGAAATGCAGTCTGCTCCTTAAGTCACTGGTGCTGACCAGAGCCACCAGTTTTCAATAACACATTTATGACGAATTTATGGTTTGCCAAAAGGTGTTCCAATCAAAAACTGGACACATCACCCTACTAGTAAATGAAAATCAGTTTCTCCCAAGGAAGAAAGACAATTGCTAATGTTTATCAGAAATGAGACCATAACTAAATAGGTACAGGTTGGACCTCCCTGGGCTGGCACCCTCAGGACCTTACTGTTCCCAGATGAGGGATTTTGCCGGACCATAGGCGGTCTTTTCTGGCCCCACTGCTACCAGCCCCACCTCCTGCCCCGCCTTCCAGCAGGCTTCCTGGCTCTCCTCACAGACCAGCTGAGCTGTGCACTTTCTCTCCACCCCCAGCCAGCTGACCTGCATGCTGATTCCCATCCTTCAGGGCCATGTGTTGCCCCCCCAAACACACACACACATTGTGCCGGGCTTCCAGACCCCCACCTTCACAGCACTGCTGGGACTCTCTGATCCTGGTCCTTCTGGACCAATGAGTTCTAGTTTATACAGATACAACCTGTATAACTAGTAGGTCCTTCTTGATGAAGTGACTTGACAAAGCCATTCATTCTACTGCCTTATCTCTTACTTCTACAGCTAGGCTAGTTTCCCTTTGGCAAACGATAAATTCATCATGAGTGTGGTTTTAGCACTTTATTGAACTAGGTTTTTTAACATTACTGAAGTCTTAAGTGTTCTTGGCTTGAGATAAATAGCTAAACAAGACATCTTCAATTTTAGCTGAGACTTTCAAGGGTTTCTTTCTTTCTTGCTTGCTGCAGGTTTGAGTAGACTAAGTATATAGTCCATGCCTTAGTTCTTGGTTGTCTGTTTCTCAATTAGATCATAGTGCCTTTTATAATGTTTCATGCATGGCTGAATAATTGTGACCCATCGTAATATATTAGTGTGAAACACCTGTGGCCCATAGTGAAGGTTTTTCTTGTATTTGTAAATTTTGTTATGAATTACAGATGTGTGGTTGCTCAGGCATCTTAAGAGATAAGAGCAGTTACTATTAGGAGGGGAAAATAGAGCTTTAATAGATTCATACAAGTTTGCATAGAGTAATTCCAATTAGAATAGCTAGGACATTTCACAGGATTGATTTTTTTCAGTTTGATTATTCCATAGTATGTATGAAATAAGGATGTTGAATATCAATTAATTGACTAATCAAATAGTTGATGCACTTTTCATTAACCATTCAATTAGTTGATAGGGCGCCTCTGCCTTTGAAGTGTAGCAACAGCCCTAGGGCTCTTGCTACACTTCAAAGGTGAAAGTAGCACATGGAGCCCGGGGTCAGAGTTGACCCCAGGCTCCATACAGCGCTGCTGCTTTGAAATGCCTCACAGAGCCCGGTGTCAGGCTCCTCGCGGTGTTTCAAAGCAGCAGCATTGTGTGTAGCCTGGGATCAGCTGAGGAATCCCCAGCTGATCCTGGGCTCCACACAGCACTTCAACTCTGGGCTCCCCATGGCATTTCAAAGCAGCAGCACTGCACAGAGTCTGGGGTCAGCGGGGGAGTCCCCAGCTGATCCCTGCCTCCCTGCAGCGTTGCCGTTTTGAAATGCCGCGTGCAGACTGGGAACACCCCACTCCAAGGCTCCATGCGGCATTTCACGATAGCGTTTCACGATAGCTCACAAAAGGGAAATCAAAGTGATTGCGCACATCTTCTGGACAAACCACCACAGAAGGGTATGGCAGCTGTACAATCAGCTACAGCCAATAGTCAGTAGTGGCCAAAAAGCCTAGCCTCTTTGAATACTAGGAAACAGTTCTGCACAAATCCCAATTTCTTAAGCTTCCAAAGAGTAACAGATTTGAACCTAAGGAATTGAAATTGCAAATGTTTTGCTGCAATATATTTTTAGCTCTCCCGTGAAATGTAATATTTATTTTTCTCAGCATCTCAGCTTAGCAGTTCCCCAAAGTATTATATATTTTACATGGTGTCCTCTTACCTGGCATCTGAGTGCCGTGATTTGTGTAGTTTTCATGAAAAGGTATGCAAATATAAGAAATACACTTTTCATCTTACTGTAGAGGGGTTTTTCCATTATAGTTGTTAGTCTTTAAAGTGCCACAGGACTCTTTGTTGTCTTTGCAGAGCAGACTAACATGACTTCCCCTCTGAGGCAAAGCACTTTATAGATACTAATGAAGTAAGTCCCCTTGAGATAAACATGATTATCCCGTATAGGCACAGGAAAACAGCAGCACATGTAGGTTTGCTAACTTGCCCACGGTTCACATAGATGTCAGTGATACTGGATGGGCATTATTTTTACATGAAGCTCACGTTGACTTCAGCAGGTATTGTGGATGCTCATCATCACTGAAGCTCAGACACTTCATCAAAAATAAAAGCATTATAGTAACAGTAGATAAAAAGACATTGACATTGTGTAGTTTATTTAAATGCTCATCTTGTCAGAAAAAGAGGGAAGAGATCAAGTCGTTATGAGATTGCTCTTCTCTTAGGCACTAGTTCATCATTTTAGAACTGTCAAAGGGTCTTGTCACTTCCAGATTTTTATGAAATGCATGATTAATTGTATGTAGCCTCAGGCATTTCCCCCAATTACATGTATGAAGATAAATTTATACTGTTCTAGCTGATTAATCCAATATTTTCTCTGTATTAACCACACAGTCATGTGTTCTGGATGCTCTTGTTTCATATTATGTACTGTAGCTCACCTGCTGTGGTTTAATCAAGCATTTGGACCACTCTGGATGACTCAAATTATAACAACATCAGAAATAATCAGAAACTCTGTCTTCAGATTAGGTTGTTGTGGGTTTTTTTATTTGAATCATTTGGCTCATCAGAATGTATTATGAATTGATTTTCTTTTAGCTGTGATAATTTGAAAATCACTAACTTTTGGTCCTACACATCTAAACATCCAGAAACAGAAATCTGGGCTGTTTTATAGTGATTTCACTAAAAGCAATGTTATCATTTTAGGGCTTAATTCATTCAGAAATACTGTCTGTGGGAGATGAGCAATTTCTTGCAGCTATTAAGCTTTCATTGCAATAAGAAACATGCTATGTAATGTTTCTAGAGTATTGGGGGTCATGTTATATTGATTGCCCTGGAATAAAACTATCATACGGTGAGTGATATAAAAATGGTTTTGGTAGATTTTAGATTGACTGGTTGCTAGAAAATTAATTTCTTTGTAGTAACACGCACAGGGTGGAATGAAGGATGTGAACAGGTAACTATATAATGCTTAGCCCGCACGGGCAGAGGGCTGCTCCAGCCACGTGGCCTCACGGGCTGGGAGTCAGCAGCCTTGTGCAGAGCCAGAATCATCAGCAAAGGGGAGGTCCTGCCGGCTCCCAGCTGAGCTGGTAGCCCTGCCCTCCTCCCTCCACTGCTGCTTCTGGCCTCATGCAGGCTGGGAGCTGGCAGCCTAGCTCAGAGTCAGAAGCAGCCAGGCTGCAGTAATCCCGGCCCATGGCAAGGGGGCCGCTCCAGCCCAGCTATGGTGGGCAGGGGGCCACTGAAGGCCAGTAGGCTGGAGCGTCTCCTCTCCCCCCACTGTCCCCATTTAATCAGTTAACTAATTAAACAAAATTTTACATCCCTAGTTGGAACTCATTATCATTTTTCTTTTTTTAGTGAATATGATACATTTTCTGTGAATATGATACATCACAAACTTTTGGGCACTTCAGAAGCTTGCAGCATATCAGCATATCCTAATTCAAAATTGATGATTACTCCAAGTTCTTTTTCCTTTCTGTAGTTCATTGTTTCCATCTTTAAAGAAAACAAACTTTTCTTCAAATCTTTTCTTTGTATAAAGCAAGCTTTCTCAGCAGCTGCATCCATTTCAAAAAGTGCATCAGTGTCGGCTAAAAAGGTCTGTCTATAGAGCCCGTAAAAACAAGCATCCCAGCCTGGGTACTTGGGCAAATAATGTAAAAAGAGCTCATTAGACAGTGCTTTGAAGTTTTAGGTCAGGCTCTGAAGCCTAGAGACAGTGATGACTCTATGCTCCAACCTGAACCACAACTTCAAAGCACTGTCTCCTTTGGTATATATGGTCATGCCAATTTTCTTCCACTATTTGATCTGAGGAAGTGGGTCTGGCCCACGAAAGCTCATCACCTAATAAACCATCTTGTTAGTCTTTAAAGTGCTACATAGTCCTGTTTTTTGTTTCAGCTACACCAGACTAACACGGCTACATTTCTATCACTATTCTACACAACTATTTTACAGCATTAGCACAAGCACTGCCAGACTGAAGAAGGCTCGCTTGTGTGTGCTGTGCACACATGCACACTCGCTTGGAAGTGGTATTTTTTACCATGACTGTAAACTCTGTGGAGGGGTTAAATTATTTATCTTCACCTTTAGAAATACATATATTTCAACTCCTTGTCTCCCAACAAGACATTTTGGAGAGAGGACTGAACTTTATGTGATTTCTAGACGATAATAAGGTTTATTGTTGCTTCTCCACATACATGTGTTCTAGGAAGGAAACAGCCTCCTCCTGTCCATCTAACAGATCTGCTGAAGAAGCCTGTGTGTTTCCCTGTCAGGGCTGGCCTTACCATGAGGCGAATTGAGGTGGCTGCCTCAGGTGCCAGACTGTGGGGGGGAGCCACTAGGACCCAGAATGTAGAAAATTTTGTCTGATGCTGGTGCATATGTATTCTCTCTGCTCTGGATGCACAGAGATGGCGGAGTGCTGGAGAAAGGAGAGCACAAGAGAAATAACAGGCAGGCAGGAGAAAAGGTGGCATTTGAGCTCCCTGGCTCAGGTGCCAAAATGTTGCCCTGTTCCCTATGTCCAGCATGCAATGGAAAGAGATGAGGACAACTGCCTGTACTGGCAGTATAGGCCAGTCCAGAGGATTTGTGGGAATAAAGGGTCTGGTACTCCACACCAGGATGATTGTACTAGGGTGTGTGCAAGAAAGACCACCTCTTACTATGTGATTAAGTGCCCAACATGAGATGTTACAGGGACCGGAGTTTCAGAAATAACCTCCGCTCTGAAAATCAGGACACATTAAGGTGTCTGCTATTGGGCATCCAGTCACTAAACAGATAAACAGAACATTAAAGTTGTGTAGTTCATTTGCATGCTCTTTTGAAAATCGTGGTCATTTGCCTTTTGCACCTTAGAATGAAATCCTATCATCACTGAAGTCAATGGCAGTTTTGCCATTGACATCAGTGGGCCAGAATTTTGCCCCACAATGCCTCCAGTAAGTACATCTCTTTCTCTTCTTATGAACTGTTCTCCATGTTAAGAAGTATAATTTTCAAACAGGAAATAATATTTATGTGTTTATTTTTAACTACTCCACTCACTCGATCTTTGCTCCTTTGTTAAGGCTTTCCTAGGCTGCCCTCTGCGAAGGAACCCCTGTGTTCTAGCAGCTAAAATCTAAGGTGTAATAAGCTCTTCCTAGATAACGGGGCGTCTGTTGGCCTGCTGGCCATCCTCTGCGACAGGACCCTGGTCCTAGCAGTAAAGACACGGACGTTAAACACACACACACACAAACGGACACACACACACACACACTGCCTTGACCGTCGGGTGACAGAATTTGCGCTCGATCTTTGCTCCTTTGTTAAGCTGCTCCCGTCTCTTCTTTGTCTGTTATTTTCTTTCCCTATCCTCTTTTAATTTCCATTCTTCTCTAGTTCTGAATTCCAATAATCACTTTTCAGGCTGCGTCTTGGAATTTTTAATTATAATAGAAAAGAACTGTAAGGCAAGCACAGTGAACCAACTGCAACAAAACAAAACTACAAAACTCAGGAAGAAGCAACCTAAAGAATGTGGTGGTCCAGAAAAAAAAGATGGCCGACACAAACCAAAATATAAAAACATCAAAACCCAGCCAAAGTTTCTGTTTAAAAATACATTCAACTCTGCTCAAAATATGAAAAGCAAGGATGAATAGTGAGGGGAAAGATGTGTACAGGAATTCACAGTTTGGATTTTACTAGGTGTTATATATTAAATTAGCAATAACTAATATTTTTCTCCACCTGCACTGAACAAAAAAAACTTGATAGAAGACACACCTTCTCACCCCCATCCCAAACACGACACATCCTGTTGATTTTTGTATTTAAATCTTGAACTGTTTTGTATTAATATGATGAAATGTTGATATTTTAAATAAAATACCCTCTTTTCAGCCCTGATACAGTGAAGTGCCGTGTGTCACCTGAAAGGTGCCAAATGCAGTTCACTCCCATTATCGAGAGCAGGTTAGACAAACACCTGTCAGGGATGATTTAGATCAGAGGTCTCAAACTCGAGGCCCATTGGCCATCCCCCAGCCAGAGCAGGGGAAGGCTTGTCCATTCCTGACCCCCAATTGCTGGGCCTTCCTGCCACTGACCCACCTTCTCCATCCTTTGACATCCTGTCCTCCAGGGACACATTTGTTTCTGTGGCAGTGGGGGGCTTTTATGAATTGGGGTCTGTGTCTGAAAAGGGTATGGCCAGGATGGAACCAGTCAATAAAAGTAATTGGCTGATGCACACTCACTCACCAGTTGCCACAAGTAAACGCAAAGTAAGTGGTTCCTTACGTCCAAAGTTGAAACTAAGTAAAAGAGTGAGATTTCCTGTAGCCAGATGAGGGCTAAACCAATGGAGCTAAATCAGAGAAGTGAAAATTACATGTCAGTAATTACATGTAAAATACCAAGATTATTGTTTTCAATGCAAAAGTTACCTTTGTTCCAATACTGTCTAGGGCAGGGATTCCCAACCTTTTTTGGTCCCCGTAACCCCTTGGCTTTTAGTAAACCTTCCCATACCCCCTATTCAATACGAAAGGAAATAAATTCTAGACTCTAGAATCCACAACTTTTTTCACTAACATTACTACTTTTGGAATATTTCAATTAGCAGGGCTCGACAAATTATGGAAAACCCTACTCGCCAGACAAAAAAGGGACTCACCATCCTCCCCCCCCCAAAAAAGTGGGTTTTTTATGGCATAAATTCCTAATAAGAATAAGAACAGAAATTACTAATACGTTCTTAATAAATATCACCCAAGTTATTAATAAATATCTTATAAACTTCTACCTTTTCCCTCTGCTGCCATATCTCCTCCCCTTGCTCCATCAGCTCCCCTGGTGCCTGCTACCCCCCAACCCCTCACCCTCCTCTGCTGTCCTGACTCCTGCCCTTCTTGCTGCCCTCAGCCTTCCTGAGACCTGCCCCCCTCCACCAGCCCTTCTCTCCCCCTGTTCCCACTCCTCCAATAGCCCCACTCTGATCAAGTGAGCTACCCTTCCTCATCCCCTCTCCTAACACCTTACTCTACACACCTGCCCTGCCTCTCTCCTCTGATGCTGGTCCCTCCCCTGCAGGTGTCTGCTCTTCTGCTTCACCCCCAGAATCTCCTAGCACCTGCACCCTCCTGGATCCTTCCCCTTCCCTAACTGCCCATGCCCCCTTTGCCCTCTTTTTCCCTGATACCCACCCCCTCAGCACCCTCTGCCCCCATTCCCCTCATGCTCCTGTGCCCTCATACCCTACTAAAAGTAGAATGTTTATTGAAATATCTGTACAGCTATAGCTTCTAATAAGTCTTTTAGTAGAGGAAAGATACCTTAAGACAGATATTCTGTACAACTCCAAAATTATTGTAAAATTACATTTCTTTCTCTCTGTCATTTAAGAGTCAGTTTGATTTATCCCAATATTCTATATTAGAATAGACATGATAGATAGAAACAGTCCTATAGTTTAAAAAAAATCTGCACATAAATCTCCTCTGGCTCCTATCTCTCTGCCAGGAAAATGTTTCCTGATGTCAGTCAAGTGATCCCAATATCTTAGAACAAACATTTTAAAGTGCAGAGCTCTCTTCCCTCTCCCCCCCTTTGAATACCTCTATTCCTCAGCAACCTTTAGAAGCAAAAGGAACTTTTTTCCCCCAACTGGCAATTTATATCATGTGAGTAGAGTTTCATGCTCTTAGCCACATTTTGATGCATTTAATTAACATGAACATACAAAAACATTAAGGAAAAAACAGGCCCATAGATTTTGAATAAAGTTTCTTTTTAAGAAGATATGTATGCCATAAAATGTTTCAAGGGTACAAGTCTCTATATTGTAAACCCTGGTGTAATACTAAAATCACATAATGTTTGTGAGAAGGTGGTGTTTACAATCTCTTCTGTATATTTGTCACAATTTTTTTCAAAGTTATTACAGTGCTTTTCTATATGCCCTTTTATACTATTATTCATTGCAGAGGAGAAATGATAGTGGAGGCAGAAAGCTGGAAGTCCTGACCTCCTGAGACATGATCCGAGCTTGTAACACTATCTTCCTACATGGTCTTGGACAAGTTGTTTAACTTTACTGTGTGTGTCATTCCACAACTGTAAAATGGAATAATATCACTCTCCTGCTTTAGAAGGATACATAAATTAGTTAACAGTTTGTAAGCAGAATTATAAATGCTAAGTAGAAGTATCTTTGAGAACAAATTTCAGTCCTCCTGCCTGTAAAGAGAAGCACTCCTTAGCATCTAATCTTATACGCTCTTCTAGATATTGTATAAATATTCACTAATTTAAATATTGCTAACTATATTGCCAAAAATCTCTAAATGATAAAGAATATGTACATTCATTATTGGTGACAGAGAGTGAGCTCAGATCAGAGAAGATAGGGAAGCAGGTATAATTTACCTAACAGTCAGTGGAGGTGAATTCTAGTTTAAACTAATGCAATTACACAAGAACCCGGAGAAAAGGATCATTCAAAGAAAGCAGTTTAAAACATCCTTAACCCAGCCTGTTTGTTGCATTTCCTGCTACACACATCCTCCAAGGGTGTTAGTTATGCCAGGTTAAAGTCCATTAGAATCAGACATAATGGGTCACCTTCAGAGATGGTATTTAAGGAAGATGAAAGTTACATGTCAGTAATTACAAGATGGATTGGTATATGCTGAGTAGTCTAGCAGAAAGTTTGTTTGTTCGTGTTAATCACAACTGGTGTTGGCCCATTGTATGTTGTTTGAGTAATTTTCTTAACGTAGAGAGCCAGACCAAAGGTAGATAATATCAGTTCACATTTTAACATGGGTTTGTGGTGATGGCCAACTTACTTTTTAAATGAAAACATATATTGAGGCTACTGTGAGTCCTAGAAAGGAATTATTTCAAGTAATGGATAATGTGAAATACCAGGGTGCTAAAGTGAATACTACGTGCCCATGAAAAGTTAATGGGAAAGTTTTATTTTAAAACAGAAATCTATGACTGTGTGTGATTTTTTCCCCCGTTATTCTGTGACTTAGCTTTTCTGCTTTTTTTCTTTATTGCTAGTTTTAGTAGTTTTGAGAACAGAAGTGTCAAAACAGGCACAGCAAAGGCAGTAGCAGTACAAGCTTCCCCAGACTTCCTTGCCAAAGAGTCTCCAATCAGACCTGGACGAACAATTTCTAGAGTTGAAACAAAAAACAGGACTACGTAGCACTTTAAAGACTAACAAGATGGTTTATTAGGTGATGAGCTTTCGTGGGCCAGACCCACTTCCTCAGCTCAAATAGTGGAAGAAAATTATACTTTGGTATTTATGGTTGTGACAGTTTTCTTCCACTATTTGAGCTGAGGAAGTGGGTCTGGCCCACGAAAGCTCATCACCTAATAAACCATCTTGTTAGTCTTTAAAGTGCTACGTAGTCCTGTTTTTTGTTTCAGCTACATCAGACTAACACGGCTACATTTCTATCAAATTTCTAGAGTGTGATTCTTCACAGGTGTACCCAGGCATCTCACTACCACTCTTAGTGTGAGGAAGACTTGTTTGTAACTACTCTAGGTCAATAGCATCCTGACTCCACCAGTCTCTGGCAAGAAGAACACTGGCTCCTGGCTTCATCAGGCCTTGTCCTCTGCAGAGGCAGTGATAGGCACAATCAGGAGTGTCCAGCCCCAATCCAGAACTCCCAGATTTGAACTCTTTATAGCACATTTGTGTACTATTCTCAGCTCAGAATCATCACAAAGCAAGAATATATTATCAAAAAACAAAGATTCAAATCATAGTAAGAAAGAATATTGTAAACAAATGGTAACATGTAAAACAAAATTATGGGCACGCTTTCTAAAACCTAAACTTAACTCTCAGGACATTCTCCTGAGTCCTACAGGATAGCTTACCTCATTTTCCCAGCATTTTCAACCAGGATGGTTGAGACCCTCCAGGCAGCTTGTCTTCTATTTCTGTGCAGTTATAGAATTTGATACCTTACCTCAGGAAGTCTACTCATCAGAGGGTTATCTTGAGTTTCTGTTGTCTTTGTGAATATGCAGGCCTGTTCCTGTCCTAAACAACAAACAAGTACGCCCATTGTTTGTTATGTTGTGTTGGCCCCCGGGCATACAATATGCCACGATCTATCGGAGAGATAAGTGTTTATTACCCTCTTGCTGTCTAAAATCTGTTTATCACCTTCTGGTGACCTGTCTTTAATTTATATACTTTACATTTCAGTATACATACCTAATACTTTACATATTATAGGCACATACATTTTGCCATGATTATGATGACTTCAAGCTTTCAGCAGAGTCCTTACCCTACCCCATTTGGAGAATCCAGGGGATCCCTGTAAACTTATAAACCTCTGCCATTTGGCACCAAGAGGTTTCTGGATCACATAAGGATGAGATGGTGAATTGGACTCCATACCTATTCACTCTTTGTCTCATCACTGAGCCTACAAACAAGGGGTTTGTGATGAGGATTCCTGTCCATTGAGAAATGGACTGAAACAACAAGCACGTTTAATAAGATTAGCAGACCCCAGGCAGCCATAATGTTCACTCACCAACAACATGCTTTGGATTGGAACCGGCAACTGTGAATGAAAATAAAGATCCATATCAGGTTCCTAGGCCTAGGAATCAGTCAGCTCCATGCCTCTTTTCTCCCCTTCTCCCCGATTTCTCCTCATTCTGAGGTTTTTTTTAACATTTTCTGCTTTGACTTTTGAATTTTTCTCAGGGCTTGCTGAATTACTCTTGTCCCAAAGGGACACATTGTCACTCAGGTCTAGAAAAGCTGCACTCCCCATACTAAGGAGACTGCTAAGACTAGTTGCCCCCACTATTACAAATCAATTTCAGGATTTCTCTGACTTTCAGCTGTGTGCAGCTTCTTTGTAGGGGGTTGTCACAGCAGCTGGTTATACCAGAAATCAGCATGCTCCAGCCTCGGCCCTTTTCCCAGCACAACCCTATAGCTAGGTGGCACACTACAGCCAGCCACTCTGACAGCACAAAACCACTTTAAAGATGGCTTGAGTGGGACTCAGCTGAGTACTTGACATATAATGTTTTAAGTTCTTATTACAGTCAATACTAAGCCGGCTGAAAAAAATTCCAAGTGAAGGCTGAAACAGCTCTGAGTTCATCTGTTGTATCTAACAGTTGCACATAGTCTTTTAGTGCTTGCAAAAATTGTACAGTTCCATTACTTTAGCTTGTTTCATGGTGTATACTATATCACAATAACTATGTTCAGTAGCTGTGAGCTAAATTCAGCCCTGGTGTGAACAATTGCAACTCCAGTTGACTTTAAATGGGAGATGTGATAAGCAGATACATTTGACCTGGTTTTGATTATACTTAGTTTCTTTATTAGTCATTTATTTCTTTGTTTTTGAATACATGCTACATTACTTAGCATTTCCTGGATTTTTAATGCATTTATTTTTTCTTAATCAGTATAGCAAAATCCTTCTTAAAAATCACAACGAGAAATGCATAATTTTTCTTGGATTGAATTGAATCCAAAGATTCTTTGGACCACATATATTTGTATAAACTCTTAATCAGTGAAATGGAAGACAGCTATAAGTTTCTGTTATTGCAAACCCTACCTACCTGGAAATGCCTAAAAGTGCAGTTCTTCTATTTAAGTAGGTTCAGTTTTCAAGTAAAAATAATATTTTTATTCTTAGTATCAGCTCCGCAAACTCATCTTGGGTTCTGAGATGTAGCTTTTTTTGGAGGGTTTTTCCCCCCCAATTCTGTTTGGAACCCTATGGTCTAAAGTGCTCTGTCTAACAAACAGCTGAGCAGTGCAGGCCTCTCTTTCCCCATTTTAATATGCCTCAAACCTAATCTGGAAAGGCTATTTCCAGGGAAGAAAGGAGTTCAGACTCCCTGCTTCTCAGTCCTTAAACTGCTATAAACCTGGGTCTCTTTAGTTCCTCTGGAAACTCTTGATGCAGGGAAGTTATACAGGTACAAGTGGCATTGTGCCCTGTTGTGTGAAAATGAAAGGTCCCAGTTTAGCTTTCATATCCCAGGATGATGCAGAACTGTCAGGAGAGAAGTGTATTTTACTTCTATAAAGAAGAAATTTGACACGGAATATTTGATGCAGTAAACATGGGCACTCACCCCCCTTAGCCACAGACACTTGGCTCAAAGAAGTGAAGCAGACTTGTGGCTACGACACTAACCCCTACTCAGCATTTTGCAGGAGGTTTATTGTAACTGTTACAATACTAGATGTTAGCATTACTAGTAGTGTTATGCTTACAAACTGACAATTCCTTATGAGGGCATTTGAGCAATACTGAGTTTAGACCATGTTTGAATGGTGGAATTTCTTCCTAAAGATTAATTATTCTGCGGCTATGTCTAGACTGCAAGCCTCTTTCGAAAGAGGCTCTTGCGAAAGATACTTTCGAAAGAGCCTCTTTCGAAAGAGAGCGTCTAGACTGCACGCGGAACTTTCGAAAGAGCAAGCCGCTTTTTCGAAAGAAAGCACCCAGTGAGTCTGGATGCTCTCTTTCGAAGAAGCCCTATTTACATTCAAGAACGCCTTCTTTAGAAAGAAGCACTTTCGAAAGAAGGCGTTCTTCCTCGTGAAATGAGGTTTACCGCCGTCGAAAGAAAAGCTGCGTTCTTTCGATTTAATTTCGAATTTCGATTTAGACGCGGCTGCAGTCTAGACGCAGGTGAAGTTTTTTCGGAAAAAGGCTACTTTTCCCGAAAAAACCCCTGAGTCTGGACACAGCCTGCATGTTTGGAATGAATGGCATTCTGCTTCATTAATCATTTATAAGATCTTAATGCTACTAGGGGTATTTTAATCTGATATTTGAGATAATTTCCTTGGTCAACCCTCCAGCTCCATATCATAGTTGTGAAATGGAATTTGATGCCATAGTTGACGTAAATATGTTTGATTATGATTGTTGTTTCTTCTAGCTTTATGACATACAGATTTTATCAGTTAGCTAAGTCCAGTGAAAAGTCAAGCAATGAAGAGGAAGAGAAATTGTGTTTCTTTAAAACTGGTGATAACCTATATCATTCCTTACTTAGCATATTTGTGGCATATTACTGAAATCACTGGGGCCATACTAAGCCCCAGGGGTCTTCTCACTCAGGTTTCATAGCAAGATTGAGACCAGAGTAAGGTGCCAGATGAATTGTCAGCCATATTGTGAGTTGAAGACAAAAAAAGTTGATAATTAGTGCTATAGAATGTGAACTAGTAGTGCTTGAAAATGAAGGCTCTGATCCACCAGTTAGCTCTAGATGTTATTACAGGTTCACAAGATGCAGCCCTGGAGATACGATCAGCTGTGCCCAAAGGGGATGTGTAATATACTTCATCAAATATGTATTTGCATATATAGTTGCAGGATATATAGATATAGATATAGATATAGATATAGATATAGATATAGATATATATCCAGCAAATATATCTATTTGCAAGATTCCGTGTTTATAGCTCATTGATTTCCATAACAAATGGTATTCAGTATACAAGATATTTTAATAACTTCTAACCCTGCAAACTCACCTTGAGAACCCAGCCTCAGAGTCTTTCCTTCTTCTGCATCATCATTAGTATTAATGACTCTGTAGACCAAATTACAGTTACAGTTTTCCCTATGCAATCTTGCTGACTTCAGTTGAATTGCACAGGCATATCTGACAGGAACTTCATAAGCAATTTTGTTAGTGATGATAATAATAGTAATACCAAACTTGTATCATGCTCTTCATCAGCAGATTTCAAAACACTTTACAAAGGAGTTCAGTATCATTCGGGCATAAACAAGGGACGAGACTTGCCCAAGGTCACCCAGGAAACTACTGATAGAATCAGAAACTGAACTAAGTCCTTGTCAATTACCCTTGCAATCCTACTCTATCCTAACCATGATGGCACTGCAGTGCTAAGCATAGTTTTTTTAAAAAAATAAGTACCTAAGTCTTTAGAGCAGGCAGATATGACTTTGAATACACATAGTTCGTAAGAAATCCTGACTCCATAGGAGTCAATGGGAAACGCCCAGTGATTTCATTGGAACCAGGATTTTACCAAGGGAGCAGATCAGCTGAGTAAATTGGTGCCTTTTTACAGCCATTTTCTATAGTCACATTCTGTCTACCTTAGGTTTTTCTATAGTGCCCATCACCACAGAATCTAAACATCACAGAGTAAAACCATACTTCAAGATTATCAATAATGTTGGTGCGTAATTTTCTGTATGCTTATAGCTTTTAGGCAATGCTTAGCATCACTTCTTTGTATGCATAAATTGTGTTCTTTTGTAGGGAGGAATGATAATTTTATATCTTTAATTGAGTTAAGCATTATTTTTAACATGACCTTGACTAATCATCTATAGGTCAAATTGGTCTTGCTTAGTTCCTTTGTAATTTTTTTAATTCTAAGTGGAAAAAAAATTTCATTTGAACAAAGAACAAAATTAATTATTAACAAGGTTCAGATCTTTTGAAATGTTGTAGATGCAGGCAGCAACTAATATAGGAAGAAAAGAACAACTCTCAAAATTAAATACATGCAATATTTGCCGTTAAAATTATTACTGGCTTTTTCAGGTTAGCAATTTTGCTGATGCTAAGTTGTCCGAGAAGGAGTTTTAGTTGCCTGCAATAGTTACCCAACAGATGGGTAACCCTATGGCAGATACAGCTAGTTCATGAAGTGGTAATTAAAAGTTTGGTTGAAGAACATGCAAAGCCCATGACAAAAAGGCTGGTGATTGTGGCTCTGGCCATTAACTTTCTCCTGTGTGATTTTCATGTGTTTCATTACCTTTGCGGTTAAACTGAGCTTTTTTCCTCTCCCAATTAATAGCCTGTGGCAATGGGAGATGAGAATTCACTGAGACATGGAAGAGGAGAAAGGAAAATGGATGGTAAAATGAAATAATTTGTATTGAACAGCAATGAATTTTTCTCTGAATAGCAAATGTCTTAAAACATCCTGTCATAACAAGTGTTTCTAGTATTTCCTAATGTTAATTGGAGATAGAGCTATCAGAATTAGTAAAGTCCATATGGTGAAGTGCTGTAATATAATCTCAAAATAGTCTTTCCCACACAGTATATTGATAATGTAATACATAAAGTCACTCGTGAGGGCAATTGCTTTCTTGAATGAATCATTTTCCTAAGGACATCCTCCCCTCATGCATTTCAGCCACTCATCATCTTCAGGGAATTGTGGCTAGTACTTTACTTAATTAAAGTGGTTCCAATAGGCTGCCAGAAAGAATACCATTTACTATAACTCCCAAGAGAATTTAGCCTGTTTAGGAGACCCAAGGTTGACATGTGAGAGACAAAAAAATCCCACAACATGAAAAAAGGGAAAGTAGGAACAGGACAGGGATCCAAAATGAAGCAGTAATCATAGTAATTTCTGCATAGTTTTAGACTTCACGTATTCCAGTAATTTGCTTTTCATCTGAGAATCTCTAAGCATTTCACAAATATTAGTGAATTATGTCTGCTCCCCCATCTCAATAGCACTGTTTCCAGAATACCATATTTACAGGATGCAGGGGGAAAACAGCAGCAGTATACGTAATGGCAGCAGATACAGAAAGAGAGGAAAAAGCCATGTTGGCCTTTCTTTAATGTTCATAGATAATCATAAGTGGTGATATGTAATTCATCGGCTGCACTGGGTACCCATCTAACCTCCCTTAGTGCTTCAGGTCCCCAACTTAATTTTTACATGTTGCTTTTTCCATAGGAAATGTTTTGTGCTATTGTGTTAAAATATTGCTATCAAAAAGTGTCTTTGATTTAAGATTATATGTAATGCTACCCTAGAAAGGCAGATGCTGGTTTGGGTTTTTTTTAGGCTGTTTCCTAAATATGTGGAACAGAAGATGGAATGCAGGAGACAGATATTTTAAATAACAGAAGTTCATGGGTATATACTAAGGACCCAGACATCCTATGAGACATCCCATAGTGCCTGTTTTACAAATAAATTATCAGAAATGCTTATGCACCTCAAATCAGCATCAAACTCACAGAATATATATGCTCTAAGAGTGGGAAGTGGAATCATGCAATGATGCTTTGTGATATTAGTACAATTACAGTGCAATAAGCTATGTGGGCACCACCAATGTTTTGTGGTATGAAACTATTGTAGACCAAGAAGTCTCCTTTCCCATTATCAAAACTGATCCTCAAGTTGTATTCTGATTATGCTTCATTGCAAATTCGTAACATGCAGACATAAGTTTATTCTCTATGGCTGTGTCTAGACTGGCCAGTTTTTCCGGAAAATCAGCCGCTTTTCCCGAAAAACTTGCCAGCTGTCTACACTGGCCGCCTGAATTTCTGCAAAAGCACTGACTTCCTACTGTAAGAAATCAGTGCTTCTTGCGGAAATACTATTCTGCTCCCATTCAGGCAAAAGTCCCTTTTGTGCAAAGCTTTTGCGCAAAAGGGCCAGTGTAGACAGCTCAGATTTGTTTTCCACAAAAAAGCCCCGATTGTGAAAATGGCGATTGGGGCTTTTTTGCAGAAAAGCTCGTATAGATTGGCATGGATGCTTTTCCGCAAAAAGTGCTTTTGCGGAAAAGCGTCCGTGCCAATCTTGACGCTCTTTTCCGAAAATGCTTTTAATGGAAAACTTTTCCGTTAAAAGCATTTCTGGAAAATGATGCCAATCTAGACGCAGTCTATGGGTGTGTCTACACTACAGGGATTTTTTGAAAAAAAAGTGGCCTTTTTTCAAAAAAACTTCACTTGCATCTAGACTGCTGCCACATTCTTTTGAAATTAAATTGAAAGTACACAGCAGTTTTTTTGACCACAGAAAACCTCATTTTACGAGGAATAGTGCTCTTTCGAAAAAAGGTGTGTTTTTTCAAAAGAGAGCATCCAGACTGCCTGGGTACTCTCTTTCAAAAAAGCGGCTCTCTTCTTTGAAAATATTGGTTGCTGTCTAAATGCTCTCTTTCAAAAGAGGCTTGTAGTCTAGACGTAGCCTATATGTGTATACAGTATCTTTTTTGACAATGGTCTTTCCACCAAATTATCCAGCTTCAATAGAGCTAGAAAATGAGAAAAGTATACTAGGGGTTGGGTTTTAAGGAGGATTGAAGGCAAACTGTACAAGTAATTGAAAAACTGTTGATGTGTTATAGTTACTCTGCAGATCTGTAAACCTTATTATGGTTCTTGACACAGACCCATAATTCTTAACATCCAGAGCCCAGAACTAGAAATGGGAAGTTGTTTTAATTGTTAAATTTAAGGCTATATAGGTTTTTTTTTTTACTTTTCAGTTGACTGGCATTATTCTGCATGAATTGGATCAGATCCTCTGGCTCAGTTTCTTTCAACAGTCTGAGCAAAAACAAAGCTGTCCTAAAAGGGGAAGCCAAGGATTTCCTTTTACAGCAGATTATTCATATTGAGTCAGGACAAGTAACAGTGCCTCCCACCTCCATATAGGGAGTCTCCTGAGGCAGGAATGGACTTTCCACAGGTGAGAACAGTTAGGAACAAAAACAATGCTAGGCCTGGTCAAGAGTCCTTAGGGGATGTTCCAGCTGGCATAACTTAGAACAGCCTTAGTCCCCACAGAAACCTGGGCCTGAGGTTCCCCACCGCTGGTTTAAGGCTTGCATTGCATATTTTTTTTAGTATTTGGAGGGAACATTACTAGGTGGATAATATTTGCCTCTGGAAAGTTGCTAATTGTGGATTTTTACTGTTGCAGTTTTTTGCACCTGATGCAGTTTTTTGTACTCTGTGATAGCTGATGGCATCACAGCACTGTCTTAGGTGACTGTGATACCAACTATTGCAGATCCTTGCATTCAGAATTTAATTCAGAATTACCAGCTACATGTTACAAAAATACATAAATACAAATATTTTGAATCTTAAATAATTTTTAAATCTTACAAATGAAAACTGCCTTTTTAAGAGAAATCTGCACAGTTTTGTAATTCCACAGTAAATAAAATAATCCTTGAGCACCACTACTGCTAAACAGACTTAAAATTTATTTAGGGGTTAGTATTTATTTTGGGCTGAATTGTTTTTTGTTTTTTGCCATGTGGTCATTTTTATAGCACTCATTTTCCTCAATCTAGACAAGAGAAGATCCATACACTATTTAACATCGCATTTATTGTCTTCTATGAAGGATAATGTGTATAAAAATGTAAGGTCTTTAACAATGTACAGTCCTAAGTACTTAATATGCGAATTAGTGGTCTTAAATGGTTATCCTTTAATCAGATGAGAATTATCTATGGCAGCTAATGGATGTATCAGTGAAATGGAATTTGTCCATTAATGATATAAAGGTTTTCAAAGATCTTTTATGGTGAAATAAATAAAGCATTAAATCAGTATATAGGGGTATGTTCTAGTAATCATACCTTATACTAGAAATATTTTAAGGTATCACACACACACACACACACACACACACACACACACACACACACAAATGGCAGAGAAATTTTGGATAATAATAAGTGAAGTGCAGATAACATAAAGGAGAGAGAACACTCTTGTTTCTCAGTACATTAAATGGGAAGGGTTCCATATTTTACTAAATAAGTATTAAGAGAATTGTACAGGTACTCCGCTTTAATCCGGTTTATAATAGAATACATTTTTAATTTATTTTCCCATAGAAGAAGAGATGGAATAATAACCGCTGCTCAGCTATTTCCTGTCTATGATCACCAATTTAATGTTAATATAGGGAGATGCTGTTAATTCTGACACTAATCAATTAAGTCAGAATATATCTTCCTTAAGAGCTCAGATCTTAGCCCAGACTTTCAGCTATAATGTAGTCATTTTACACAAGTCTGTTAGCAAAAAAAGCCATACACCGGGTAGATCTAGCCCTGAGAGGATTCGCCCTGTGCAGGGGAAACCACTGTTGATGTAGATACATCTCCTCCTGCACCACTACCAGGAGTGTCCTCCCTCTGCCAGTGGAAGGGAAAAGCAGACAAGATTTCCCAGAGATCCAAGGGCCAAGTTCACCCTCTGGGACTTGCCACAGCAGCCTGGCCTTGCTCTGCATACAACAGAAACCAAGCGATGACTAGATGGTCCCAGGATTGAGGGAGATATAAAAAGGGCTGAAAGCCAGCCTTTCCCATACCCTTCCCATGATGTGCCGAGCACAGCTTTAAAAAGATCAAAGGTTCTATCCCCTTCACTTCAGTGAAAGCTTTGCCTACATGAAGATCAAATTGTACCAGAGCAGCAAGAATCTTAGCCAGAAATTACATATTTTTGAATAAGGAAAACTGACAGGAACCATAATTTTGAGGGTCCTTTTATTCTTCTTCGAGTGCTTGCTTATGTCCATTCCACCTAGGCCGCATGCACGAGTTCAGGAAGCTTTTTACCCTTAGCAGTATCAGTTGGGCCAGCCAGGGAGCCCCCTGGAGTGGTGCTGCTGTATTGGCCCATATATACCACTGCTGGCCCTCCGCCCCCTCAGTTCCTTCTTACTGCCCATGACAGTTGCTGGAATGCTTTGCTTGCTCTTTTGCAAGTACACCCTTACCCTATCTTATCTTATCCCGCTTTCTGCACCAATCTCACTTGGACCCCTTCAGCATAACACCAGGCTTAGGGCAGGGCATACGAAGGTCAGCCTCAGCCTCAGCATCAGTATACTCAGGGCATAGGAGGACCCTGTCAGTCACATCGCTTACCCATGCACCAGCCTTGGAGTCCAGGGCTAGTCCATCATGGGCAGTAGGAGTTCAAGAACTCCCACTCAGGAGCCAGTCCCAGTTGGTGATGGACACCTCCAATATGGGATGGGGAGCCCACCTACAGATGCAAGGTATGTGGTTCAAGGCAGAATGCTCATTACACATCAACATCAGGGAGCTGAGGGTAGTATGTCAGGCGTGCCAGGCATTCCTGCCTCAGCTAACGGGGCAATTGTGTCGTGGTTCTGAAGGACAACACAAGAGCAACGTTTTACATCAATCAACAGGGTAGTTCTCGATCCTCTTCCCTCTGTCAGGAAGCTGTAGCCCTCTGGGACATCTGCATCAAGCAGGGGTTCCACCTCCAGGCCACCTACCTACCAGGGAAATTAAATACAAATAATTAGCAGTACTGCACTGGTAGGTTTTAGAAATAAAGGAATCAGAAGTCAGCAAATTCCAAAAGTTAAGATTGTTCCCACATTGTTTACTCAGCCACACTAGCCATCCTTGGCTAATTTCTGCACTCAGTTTCATCAGGGAACTGAGGACATTAGCTAACTGTATGTAGCATTTTCTTTTTCAGCTGTTAAATGTATTATAGCTTGCTGTTAAGATCTATCATAAAATATGCAGAATATTCATTGTGAACAAATTTGCTCTTCTGGGAACAAATTTAACTCTTTGAATTTTCTGACTTTTGATTGTTTTCTCAGCCTCCAAATTTCATTAATACTAGGCTTTTTGCATTTAATATATAATATTCATATTTGAACCTACGTTGGTATCAGCTTTATGGAAAATACTATAATGTCTTCTTTCTAGCCATTTTTTTAGAGTTAAATAGTTCATCCATGCATTCCTCCTCCTGCTCCCCTAGGGTCCAATTAACTATTTTGGCTATTTTACATTTTACTTCTTTCAAAATTCCACAAAGGATAAAATTGTATTAGAGACTAATTGGCTGCCAGATAGCATTATTAAAACTGAAGGAGTACATCTCAGTTGCTATACTGTAACATGTTCCGCACTGCAATTTTAACCATTTCTGGCATCAGGTGAGGATGTTGTTTTAAGTATGTATTCATTGGAATTTCTTAAAGACTCCACTATACAAGACATCTCTCTTATCTTGTCAGTCTTTGCTCTTATTCCTCTTAATTTATAGCTGTAACAGTGATAGGTGCTACATTAATACCTTGGCTAGTTTAGCTACATGGTGTAGTGCCAACAGTGTACTGGGCATTTACATATAGATATTAAGACAAGAGCCATGCTTTAGAGAACTTGCAGCCTTACTCAGTAAAGTCTGCAGATGGAATTTAGGTTCACATGATCTCCACCTACAGAGAAAACAATGGGGCCAGAGAGGCAGGAAACCTTTGGAAGACTAACCTTATTAGTCCCACTTAGAGATGAGGGTATACTGGGGCAAAAAAATTGGAAGAGGCTTCCCAATCCCTCAGATCCTGGTGGGATCCATAAGCAAGGGTCTCCTAAGCCAGAAAATTAAATTACCTGCACCTTCTTACTCAACAAATTGGTTCCTTGTCTAGATTATATTTGGCTTATCTCTTCTATCTTTGAAAACTTTGGATGAAAGACTGGTACTTAAACTTCTCACCTCAGTGTATCTAAATATTGCTCAACTTGGGCACAAGCCAAGTTTAATTTTAATTAATAAAATGAAGGAAACCCCTGTCCTGCAGTGTGATTACATTACAAAAAAATTTTGTTTAAAGCATATCACTGCAAGGGTTGACGTTGTTTACTATTTCACAACTGATTATTTTAGCAGAAATAGCCAGCTCGGGTGTTTATTCTACAATCTCAAACTGACCCCTGAAATGTCCTCTCAGTAGCTGCCAAAACCTCCAGTGCTATCTTGATGTTGATGGAGTTGAATGTAGTCATTATTATAAGTAACAGTAAGTTGCTGAAAATGTGGGTATGATGTTTAATATATTAATTATACACTTTAAAGGTTGTACTTTTCCTCCTCATGATCCTGAAAAACCTCCATTTAAAAAAAATGAAGTTGCCTCAGCAAAGTGATACAGAATCCAAAGACCTTCCAACTGAGTTTGTGTCCAGCTTGCCAGAAAGTACATCAGCCCTTGAGTATAACATGCATGCAGTGGATTTGTAACTACTTAACTGAAAAAAAAAAACCTTTCAGTCTAATCGCTTTTAGTGCATGAGTTATATTCAGTCCATAAACTCCTCATTATTCATCTACAGAAGTATGTGTTTAATGATTAAAACCCCAAGGATTTAGTTGATAGAATAATCTGCATTTCTGAAGAAAAAATAAGAAGTGTGTGTTTTAATTCTTTACAAGAAAAATTGTGATGCGTGTCAAAACGTAACACTGGCTTTTAGTTTTTAAAACAATATCCACAATTTACCTATCCATTGGCTGATTTGGTTGCATATCTGTAACGTACAGTCTTGATCTAATAATGGCTAATTATGCAGTTGTTTATCAGCTCATTTGAAACATTTTGAAATTCAGTCTAGCTCAGCAAATTGCTGTGCTTAAGGCATTTCTACATTCTAGGAAATTATAATATCCCCAGAAGGTAAAGAATTAATAATAAAAATCCTCTTTTGTAAAAGATTATCATTGCAGAGCAAATGGAGCAGATCTTCCCTATCCTAGTGCATTTAATATTCTCATTTTTTCCCCTGAAAGTTTGATAGAAAGACTATGTGAGGATCACTGTTTTATTAACTTGTTAAGAGACACATTTACTGAACCAGTGCTGAATATTGATTTTGGTATCTGCCATACAGTAAGGAGCCAATAGTAACACATGACTTTTAAACATTTCCATTTTGGGACCATAATATTCTTTAGATATTTTATAACCTTATTCTAATATTTACTATTCTGAATTAATGTTTTCTCACTTATAAGCCTTTGTGCGCTGAACCCTTCTATAAACAATTTACTTGCACGAGTAACCCCACTGAACCTGCTAGGAGTACACACATGACCAGAGGAGTACAGAATCAGATTCATAGTTTGTATCATTCTAATGAAAACTAGCCAATAGCCCGTCATAAGACAGGATTTCCGGGTCTCTCCTCCACATCCTATTCCTTTTCTATCTTGCTCTTTTCTCCTGAGCCTCCGGTCTCTCACTCTGTCTTTCTCTCTCTCTTTCTCGCTCTCCTACTCCTTCCCCCTTCTCTCTCTCAGCTCTTCTCCGCCTCCTGCCTCTCTCTCCATCTCTCTCTTTCTCTTCTCCTCCTGCCTCTCACTCTCTCTCTCTGCTCTCCTCCGCCTCCTCTCTGTCTCCTCTGCTCTCCTCTGTCTCCGTCAGGGATTCACACTCATCCAGGCCCTGCCCCCTGGCCATGTACATCACCGCCCCGCCCCCTTCCCCTCCTGCCATGGTGCTCGGCTGACTTCTGCGCCACTCAGCTGGGCCGCCGCGGGGGAGTAAGCGGCACACACAGCCGTTTGGGCCCCGCATTCCCTATGCAGCACGGGCCGCCCAGAGGGAACAGCCAGCATTTCAGTGTTACAGACTCACGGACACTGGGCTACTATATATATGATAATCAATACTGGTCAATGGATCACAAGGTTGATAGGCAAATGAATAGAGAAGTGAATGGGACATGCTTCACATATGGTTCCCTTTGTGATTGGCTATCAAAAATTATTCAGCTGATCCATCATACAATCTCTGGTTTGGACGCTCAAGGTTATTCACTGTGTAGCATGAGGGGCTATGAAACATGAGTCTTGAACTCATCTTTATAGCTGATGTGGAATATTTTTGTTGAGCAGAAATTGGCACTCTCTGATCTGGCAATATTCAGGGTTCAGTATAATTTTATTTAGCCAGATGTCCGCTTTTCATGGGTGTGGCCAAGTTTCCCGTGGTCCCATAAAGTTTGTTTACAGCCACCAGTCCTGGCTCTCAATGTTCTGTGTTGTTATTTAGCTCAACTGTCTACTAAGAGTCCAATAAGCAGTAGAAATGTTGCTGTGTTTAATATTCTTGTTTTCACAATATTTAATCTGAAAGTTGCATGATTAGCATATTGAAAAAATATCAAACCTAAGAACACACAGAGGTGTCTGTGACCCTTCACCCTAAAAAGAGAGTGGCATCATTAGGAGACAGTGTGCAGAACTAATTTCTGTGTGTCTGCACTTTATCAGGCTTGTGGATAAATACAAAATTCCACTTTTTCAGCTGAATGTGTTGATCTCTCCGCAGTCTCAAGCATAATAGTTCAGCTCCATCCTCCCACTCAAAGAAGTAATTTATTCTTGCTTTGGGAATATGCAGAGGGATATTTAAGTGTTTCTGGACTGTTTTTACTAGAGAAGGCAAGTGGCATTTTGGACACGAGCTCAGCAGTTCTTAAACTTAGGGTTTTTGTGTGTAGATTAATTGTAAATTATTGAGAGTGAAGGTAAGAGGTGAATTTCTGCTCAAAATATCCATCTGAAAACTAAAAATGCCTGATTCTGTCTAGTATATATCTTAATTACATATGCAAAGAAAGTCAACAATAATCTGTATATTAATATTAGAACTCCTTGAGTTTTTCCATTACAGGGCTAATTATTTATTTTATTTTTGCAAATGTATCAAGACATGACTTTTGAGGTTCTGCATTTCTCCTGCCTCGCTTTAGAACTTCTAATAGTCTACCTAGACAAAAATACACATTCATACCTATTAAAAATCTTAGTACAGGTCACTCTGGTGGGACACTCTGTTCCAACAACATCCATGATGTGGCAAAGCCAAGGATATTGCTGGACAAAAGAGCCCCAGAAGTGGCCGCCAACTGGGAGAACGTGGGGTTTGTGGAGTCCCAGCTGGGCCAACAGCATCTAGGCAGGGGAACCCCTGGGCCAGGCAGCATTGGGGAGCCTCTGCCCTGGCTGGGGAACCGCCATGTTAGTGGGGTCAAGTCACTGGAGAGTCCCTGTTGGGCCCAGCATCGAACAGGTGGCCCAGGAACCTGGAGGAACCCCCTGGAAATAACAGAGCTGTCAGCAGCTGAACGGGGCAGGCAGCGGCTGGGTGGCCCAGACTGGGGAGCTCCTGGGAACCCTCAGGGGCAGCAGGGCAGGGAGCCCCAGGGAGAGGAGTCAGCAGTAGGGCAACCAGCAAGGGAGCATTTACCTCCCCTGGTCGGGCAGACTCCCTGGTCCAGGAAGGCTCCGTCCCAAGGGTGCCAGACCAAGGAGGTCCAATCTGTACAAAGGTTTTGCCATGTTTTTTTGCATAATATAAATAGTATGTACTACAGTAGACCATGAAAAATATAGTTCAAAGTTAACCTTACATTTTAAATAAATATATATATGCAGCCTAGAAACAGCATTTCTGACACAAATTGTCACAATTTTTTTCATTAGGGCTGTGTACTTCCTTTTACCAAAAGGATTAGATTAATATTTATTATTTGTATTAATATTGTGTGCAAATGAATATAAACAGGGGAATAAACGTGTTTATTCCTACAAATATAGTGAAGTGTTTTGTAGATACCGAAACAGCCATTTGCTTTGATATAAAGCCCCGTAAAAGACACTCTTTACTGTATCTTTGCGTGAAATCTCAGAAACTCAACAGTACTTACAATAACAGTAATACTTGGACACTGCTATTCCTTTGTAAATCTCAAAGCACTTCACATCGGTGGCTCAGTATTATTATTTCCAGAGAATTTAAACTGAGGCACCAGAGAATTTAAAGTCTGTTTTTTGAGAGGTGCTAAACACCCCCAACTACAACTGAAGGCAACAGAAGCTGCTCAGCACTTCTGAAAATCATATATTAAGACCCTGATTCAGCATGGTGCTTAAGCACATGCCTTCGTCTACATCAGTGGGAATAAATTTGGGTAAACATACCTTCTTTAACTTGCCTATGTGAGTCACCCGAAGTCTCACAGCAAGTCATCAGCAGAGCTGTGAAGAAAATCTGTATCTCTTGACACTTACTCCTGTATCTGCATGGGACCATTAGCTGTTCATTCTACAGGAGGCGCTGTATGAAATGTGTAGTCCTTTTTTGTTTCTATGAAAGATAAAGTAAAATAACAGATATGGAGAGATTAAATACAATGAGGGACCTCATTTGAGAGAAACTGACAGTATCTACAGTATGCAAGTGAAGCAGAAGCAGTTTATGGCATGTTCAGAATCTCAAGACTGAATTACAGTTTTAGTAATCATCCGCTCCTCTTCTCTGTCAGTTTTTTGGTTAATGTATTGCATGGAAGGGACTTACTGAACAAATTTTATAAGTTTGCAATAAAAATATAACTACTGTTGTATTAAATTATTTAAATTGTAAACCATTGTAAAAAGGGGGAAAGATTTTATTGACATGGAGGGAAAAAATGATCATGATGGAATGTAAAATGTATTGTGCTGATTACCACAGAGTTTTTGCCTAGTTTAGCATATTGTAAATCTTCAGCAGGCCTTGAAAATAAAATTCTTTATGAGAGGGTTTCTTAAAAAAATACTGGCCTATGCCTGGAGAAAAATGAAGGCACAATAGGATTTATAATTTGCAAACAAGTCAGCAGAGTTCTTACAGCAAACGAAAAATGTCTATGAGGTCAAAGGGGAAGAGAATGGTGACAAAGCTAAGGATCAGTGAATGAATTTAAAACTCACAGATTTCCCCTGAGAAAGAAAACTGGAACTTTGGAAAAATAAATAACCAGTGTATATTTTGAAGAAATAGTTTACTGCTTTAATATTTTGTTTTATTGCTTATAGTGAGAGAGAACTACTGTAATTCAAAATCAGGATACAGAGCTATGTATCAGTTGAAAATTGCATAAATCCCTAACCTAGTTGCTAAAACTAGAATAAAAAAACGTAAAGATTGGTTTATTCCACATGAGCCTGTGAAAGCACACGTGTAGATCCAGTTAATATTAATAACTGTATATTCCCTCTGCTTCTCTGCTACTGTTAAATTTAAAAAGTGGATTTTTTTAACAAACTAAACAAAAAATCTTAAGCTTCTTGATGCTGTGCCCAAAAATTCAGCCAAACTGAGCTTGTTTTATTTTCCTTCTCCTTTTCCACAAGTGCCTTGTGCACAGAAGCAAAAGGAGGTTATACTAATTTTAATGACTCTCTCTACGTCACTACAACTAAAAAACAACCTTTAAGGGCCCAGCACGCTTTTTAATAACTATAGTTAATTCAGTTGAGATAAAGGTGTCTTGGTAGATAACTGGAATTGTAATATCATTGAAGAACACAGAAGAAGAGCCCTTTTCTGAAATAATTTCAGGACCTTCTGTAGGCTGTCCTCCCTACCATGTTGCATAATACAAGAAGGTATGATCCTCACTGACAAGTTAAGGCCCATGGCATATAGTATCAGTGCTGACCAAAGAGAGGGCTATATGGACATCTTTGTTTTACTTTGAAACTGACAGCTCTTCTTGGACACTTTAGTACCCTCTAGCAGTACTGCAACTTTATTAAAACCAGATACTGTACCACAGATCACATCTTTTCAGAAACAGGTAGAAGAAATGTATCAAAACCCTGTTTCATTGTGCCTCATGGGTTGGCTTTCTGTTTGTGGGGAAATCTTCCTAGCCAAGATAAAGGTCATCTCTCCATCACTCACTCTTCATGTTTCTTAAAAGTGATTAGAACGTCACATCAATTTTGTTTCTAAGCATCCTTAGTTTCATTAATCCAATATTAATTTCAGCTAATGTCCACTACAGTTATTGGCAGAGGCATGGCTTAGAGCTCCAGAACTGGTAATTCTGTTGGACCAGTGTCATGAAAGAGTTTGAAGTTGCTGAATCATTATTACTCTTTGTTGGTGCTGTGTCACGGAAGCAGCATGTATGTAAATTGTTCTGTTCTGAAAAGAGCCCTAAAGGAATAGGTCGGTTCTAGACAGGTTTTTTTACATTTAGTTTTAGAGTACTCTATTTATGATATTGTAGTTTATTTTCCCATTCATGTGGCTACAAATCAAACCAGTTCGCAAAAATTGTAAGGGGTTGTATAATTTGCATGTGCACAGAACCAAAAGGAGGTGATACATAATTTCAATGAGACTCTCTACCTCAGTACAACTAAAAAACAACTAAAAATAGGTGACTGAGATCCATACAGTATAGTGCTAATCTTTTTTATGGTTGCAACTTCACAGGGATCTTTTCTCTTATCTTTTATGTTACAAATATTTTCAGGTTGTTGAGCCTTTTGTTGTATAATCTACTATTTGGTATATAATAACATTTGAGTGTTTAAGTTCCCATAGGATTACAGAACAGATAATCTGCTGGAGGCCAGGTATTTCAGGCCCAAGATTCTTGACCATTCTCTTGAGACTGCCATCCCGGATGACACCTAGGTTATTAATGAGAAGAAGAAGGAGGGTCTCCTATACAACAGACTAGCCGGGAATGCAAGAAGTGGGCTCAGCTACTGACTTTGCCTGCAGACACTACTGTCATGCAATCTATATTGCTAATAGTTTGGAGCTAGATATGTGAATGCAGCCCAACATTTGGCAGTTCAGCACATCGGTAACTGGTCAAAATTCAGGCCCTATCCAGGTTTTTTTGGGATTCAGCTGTATACCTCTCCCTATCTCATTTCCCCAAGTATGTGCCTAACTAATTGGTCTCATTTTACTGGAAGCAAGAGGAAAGATTTCCTCTGTTCTGGACTTTGATTAGGTGTGTGAGATTTTCACTGCTCTTCTCCCTCCTTCCATGGAGCATCCCAGTGCACTGACTTTCATTCTCCCTTCTTAGAGGCATTAAGATGGAAGTTAAAGATTTTTCTTTTCTCTGCCTCCTCTTCCTTGATTATGGGGCACAAAGGGAACCCATGTGCTCAGTCTGTGCCAGACAGTAATTAATCTATCATCCAAACTCATATTGCTATTATTTAGGCAATATGCATTTGTCTACCCTCACTAGTAACTTAATTATGACTCCTCAAACTTACTTCATATCAGTCATGAGATACAGTGGTAACGAATTCAGTCATTCTGGGTTTGATGGAAGGCTGTGTATTCCAGGACCAATCTCCTGAGCCATCTATTCCCCTTTCCAGACATCTTTGATTAAACTGTGCTGTGAAGTTGGAGCTGGATCAATAGAAATGACCTACAATGACCTAATCATATATTTAACATTTTTCATGTAGGGTGGGTTTTTTTTGTGGAGGGGGTTGTTTTGTTTTGCCATTTTCTACTCAATTCTAGTGCAGTAGATTGGTTTAAATCTTCAGAACAGTAAACATCTTGAAATAATGTCAGTAGCTTGCACGTGGCACTGTATATAAAAGGAATTATATATAACAAACCCGCTCACCTGCTGGTGTAAATCAGTGTAGCTCTAATACATAGTACATGAGACTCTGGGATAATAACTAAAAAGTATTGCTCTTTCAGTATTATTTTACATTAGTATCTTTTAATTTGAAGAATAAAAAGTGTATTTCATGCACCTTGTCATATATGGCCCTCTCTGAAGCAATCAAAAAGAGTTAATTGCTGACCCACTAAATATTTTTCAAGTGCTTTTTCTGTTGTTTGTAGGCCAAAGTCTACGTCAAAGCCATGCATGTGCGAGTTGCACATGAATCTCTAGTCCAATTTAGATAACATTGTCTCAAGTCTGATGTTTCCGAAGATTACAGATTTTAGAGAGCTAAGTGGATGAACAAACCAACAAATGTTGAATTTATACAGAGCTTATCATCCTGGGATGTCAAAGCACTTAACAAACACTGCTACAGCTGAGTCCATGTGTAACCACTGAGGGACATGTTTGCTTCAATATTTCTCATGACAGCTTCTTTTAAAAAATATAAGCGCATTTAACACTTGTGATAGGTGCCAGATTGACAGTTCTGGAGATAGGAGTCCTTGATTTACCAGCAGGCACACACAAAGCTTCCCACATAATGTTCCACCAATGTTTTCCAACACTTACCTAAAAGGGCATAGCTAGCAATTGTCCCAGATTTTGCAAATCTGTGCTGGGTAATTTCAGGGTCATTCCGTGCTCTGATTCAGGGCAGTGGTAAGCATCTGTAACTTAGAGGTGAAAAAGCAAGTGTTGTCATCACTGCATGTGTGCTAATTTTTTTGATAATTTGGGGGTCACATTTTCAACTTGAGGCTAAAAAAATATGTCCCCAGTATTTGCATGCTCGTTCATTTCCATACAGAAAAATCTGCATGTCAACATGAGACAGGTAGTTGTGTGTGTCAACTAATAGTGAGTTGTACAGCTTGTTCCTTCTACACAGGCACATTGAGTTTCTGTGTGAGCAAACAACAGCTGCAAATATGGCAAGTGATTTTTTAGATGCCCACTGAAAAATAGTTCCTTACAGTCATCAATGTCTGAAATAATCTGCCTCTATTCATAACTCATCCCAACTTGGTAGCATTATGCTCTTTGTTCCTCAGGGACTGAACCAACTTAGAAGCACAGTAACCATATTTCCCTTAAAGAGAGAGATCCTCATATAGGTATTGAGGCTACTGGAAGATGGTATACAAAGAAAATAGGGTTTTGATCTCTGCACTTGGTTATGCTAGGAAAAATGGAAAATTTTACTTTTCAGATCAGGATCTCCTTCAGCACTCATAGACTCTAAAGTTTGGTTTCTCCTTTCTCCTGGATATTATTTAGCCTTCCCTGTGACTATTGGGAGGGATTAAGTGTTTCGTTATTTCATATGGAAGGTTAATGACATTTTAAACAGTAGTGAACATTTTGTGTAGGCTGATTATCTACAGTACCTTTATGTAGGACAGTGCTAAATATGGAACATTGAAGAATACCGGCAAAGAGTGTTACATGCTGTTGCTGTGCTATTTTCTAAAATACTGGCAGCAGCTTTAAAAAAATGATTATGAAAGATAGAACTTAATTTTGTCTAATAAAAAATAGCCTTAACTAACAAGCAGGGGAGCTTGGCAAGCATTTGTTAATCTTTAAAAGAGTCACATTTCTTTCTATGACCTGTCATTGATGTGCATGATAAAATATCTAATTTGACTGGCTCTGTGTATTATGGAAGTTGATTTTATATATATAGCCAGAGAGAGCTACATGGGGCATAAATTTCTTAAGAATGTTATTTGAGATTCTAATTACAATTGTTAAAAAATATCCATATAAAAAGTATGTCATTTTGCTTATTATCTTGATGGATTTTCTTACTCCTGCAACACTGTAGGTGCATCTGGCAAATTGATATCAGAGCTTTGTGAAACATTTCTGTCAAACCTAAAGTCAGGCTTGCATTTGAGGTTTGACACTGTCCATGTATTTGGGGAGAGGAATACAGCAGGGGAATTCATGAAGCGCCAGTCAAGCTTCTTCCACAGCCAATCTCATTCCCTTTCTCAAGCCAGCCTATCATAGGAATTAGAGATAAAAAAGACCTGTTAGGTCAGCTAGTATAACTCTCCACTAATGAAGGAATGTTCTATACAGTATATCAGTTAGCACTTTGCCAACTCTCTTTTTAAATGTCCCATGGGACTCAGTTTCCTCCTTCACATAGAATCATAGAACTGGAAGGGACCTCGAGAAGTCATCAAGTCCAGTCTCCTGCCAGCTCTCTCAGTTTACTAAAATCTGCCTTCCTGAAATCTATTACCTCTATTTTGCTGTTCTCCCTTCTACCATTTCTTAGAATCATGATTTCATGAATCCATTTCTCCCAAGCTTCTTTCCTCTTTCAAATTTTCACACAGTTCCTCCCTATTTGTTAAAATGAAATCAAGAACAGCTTCCCCTTATTAGCTTTCTCAACTTTCTGAAATAAAAAATTGTATCCAATGCAGTCCAAGAACTTCTTAGATAATCTGTGCCCAGCTGTGTTAGTTTCCCAACATATTTCTGGGTAGTTGAAATCCCCCATCACCATCAAATCCTGCACTTTGGATGATTTTGTTAGTTGTTTAAAAAAAAAAAGCCTCATCCACCCTGTCTGCCAGGGTTGGTGGTCTGTAGTAGATTCCTTGCATGACATCACCCTTGTTTTTTACCCCTTTTAACTTAAGATACTCTCAACAAATCTGTCTCCTATGTCCATCTCCTCGTCAGTCCAAGTGTATTTATTTTTAATATACAAGGCAACACGTCCTCCCTTTTTCCCTGCCTGTCCTTCCTGAGCAAGCTGTACCCTTCTATGCCAATATTCCAAACGTGTGCATTATCCCACAGCCTGATATATCATTGTCATATTGATAGATCATTGTCAGGATGTTTTTCTTGATATTATGCTTTCACTTATAAGTTTCATACATATACTTTACCATCTTATTATTCCTCTCTTCTTGGCATTGAATGGTCTTTCAACATTTCTGCTTCTGTGCATCCCATGAGGGTAAGTAAGCATGGTGTCTAAGTGAAGTTCCTCAGCTATCGCACAAAACTTCATGGACTTCTGTGTGGTCTTATGTGTAATGTGGCAAAGAATAGAAATAGGAAGGAAAAGTGTTTCCTTCCCCTCCTGCCCTGGAGGGTGGGCTGATGTCAATCCTGACTCACTTAACTTCTAAAAGGAGAAGCAGTGGCCTTCTCTTATAACACAAAAAATACAAAAGTAGAGAAGCTTCTATATGGCAGCCTTTTTTAAATCTATGGATAGGGACCACTGCCCCGAAAACATCATCAGATATCTTACCTAACTCACAAGGATGCTCTTAGGGTATACCTTAGTGCATCACATGGAAATTGTACAGCTCTACATAAGTGCTATTACTAATCGTGTCTGGAAAAGAGACAGAGCAAGGGCCCCAAAAGAGAAGGGATGGACAAGAGATTCTCTCATAGGTTTGAGTTAGTCATAATCAAAGCTTCAAATGAACGGAATGGGGTTCTGTTCTCCCATCCCTTCTGACTTGAATTACAGGGTAGAATAAGTGAAAATGATCATAAACCAAACCCTGCGGAGTCTGCAAAGCACTAATTAACACCCCCGGTGAGTAACGTCTCTAAAACTGGTCTTTAAGCAAACTTTACTCTAAAAAAAACCCAAAACAAATTAACTTAGCGGCCGGATAAAAGAGATGCATTGCCAAAGCTGACAGGCCCACAATTGAACCAGCTCTAAAAATAACCTCTTCTTTTTTCTATTCAGTTTCTTTAAGATGCTGAAAAATTTATTAGCTACAAAAAAAAATCCCACTTTCTCAGCCAAGTGACTCAGCTGTAGGAAAACAAGATTCTTATAAATGTTCACACCTGCCACATCTTTGAGCATGTCCCTTTCCCTCCCACCCGCTCTCTACAGAAGGGAAAGAAAGTTGGTCAGACTGGCAGGGGAGTGGCCATCTTTTGTCCTTCAGAGATGGGGGGGAGAGGTACTGAGGTCTTCTGATGTTGGTCCTTGTCCCATCCCACTGTTCTGTGAATGGAAATGGAGCTCACGCAGAGTAGGGAGGATGGAACCCTTAGCTATTCAGTGAATATTTTGGAGGACGGAGAGTCATTTGACTCTCTCTGCCATCTCCCCTTCTCTTCATAAAGCCTTTATGTTCCCATATAACAATAATTATATGCATTTTGGTAGTGCCCAAAGGGTACAGTAACAATTGTGGCCTCATCAAGATCGGTGTCATAGAAACAGAAATAAAGGAAATCCTTTGGAAATATGAACAATTTGAAATACTGCTGCAACAACTCTGAGAATTTCATCCTTCCTGGCCAAAGTTTATTCTCATCTACCGTAAGATATATTTGTTCTAAATGACATAGGTTTGATAGGAAAACTTTGTAACAGCAAGAATCCCCACAAGCTGGATGGGTCCAGACACAAGAAATAAATAAAAATATGGTGAGACAATTTTTCAAAGGCACAATATTAAAGTCTTCTCATTTGCACTCATGGGAACAGACAGATGCATCTCTAAATGGCTATTTTGGCATCTGACCCGCTATATATACTATTATAGTTCTGTTTCCACAAACAAACACAGAACGTGTATCTGCAGTTGTAGCTTTACTTGTTGCATGTACATTTTTGTAAATAGACCTGGGCTTTTTATTTTTTCTTATTCTTATGTCCAAATGTTATCATTAACTTTCTGTTTAACAGCATATAAATGTTTTGGATATAAAATTCAAGAAGAGAGCTCGTGTATAAAATGTCAACGCAGAAAAGCATGATAGCAATTTTGAAGTAACTTGTGAAATCTTCACAACATAGACTTTTAGTTTAGGTGGCAAGTGGAGTGATGCTTTTACTTCCTGAAGTAGTATGGCTTGCAGCCTCACCCTAATTCCTTGTGATATGTGTAACAAATGTCCACAACAGAAAACCACTTAACAATTCACATGACTGGTAGCCTCTGATCCAGAGGAAAACCTCAGGCAGTGAACACCACACTACGGTGGCTGAAGTTCAGCACTAAAGCGTGTTAGTAGTACTGTATGAAGAAGCTTACACAGCACCCAGATACCTTGACTCTGCCAAACATGCCCCTTTGATGAGTGCCAAATGTACATACTAAAATACATAAAGACATTTGAATGATGTAAAATTATAGGTTTAATTATTGAGACATATCTGATGCTTTACAAATGGTAATTAACCCCTGAACTCCCATGAGAGGTAGGTAAATCAGCATTAGTGTCATGTTACAGATGAGAAACAGACAAAGAGACCTTCTGACTTGCACAAGGACCAAGGATAATTGGTTTTATAACCAGGATAAGAAATCAGGAGTAACTGGCACCCAGACCTGTGCTCCTATCATATTTTATTACGTTTAGTAATTGTTAAATTCTCTTTTCTCCTAGTATTTGTTTTTAATATTCTTGATTGTAGAATCTTATGATCCTAACTTTAAAAGTCTGAAATAAAAATATAAGAATGTATAGTAATGTATTAGTACTTTTGAAAATCTGGTCATTTTGCTTAGGTACTAAAATGGGAGCAGAACTCTTATGAAAATCTGCCCCCAGCTGTCTGGATCTTAGTAGTTTTGAAAATCTGGTTCATATACTTTACAAAGGGAATATCCAGCCGGTTCTTTAAAATATCATTAGGAAAGAGAAGAAAAAGAGAGAAAAAAGGAGCTAATGAAAATCTAAATACTAAAGTGTATAAAATGTCCTAATTTTTCCTTAAAAAATTAGAACCTTGTCAGAGAAAATCACCGCAGATCATTCTTTGGGAATAGTTTCTTTTTATTTCATTTTTATTTTTTCAGCATATTTTTCTATCAAGATGGTTTTTATTTAATAGGCTTAGTGCTTATTGCAAGCAAGAGGATTTTACTCCGAATGAAACAAGTACCGTAGGTTGTATGCTTTTTTTTAAAATTCTGCATTTACTCAAAACACATTATATTATGATAAGAACAGCCTTGGAAAAGCTAATTGATTTCTCTGGCACGTAAGTCTGATTAAAAAAAACAGTTAATTTTTCTTAAATGTATTTTCCTTCCCTGCCACTATTGTTAGCCACAACGACAGCTAGTTGGATCTTTTTTTAAAAAGCCTCAAGCTTCCTCGTGTTTCAGCTTTTCATTGCACTGCCTGATCATTTAGGGAACAGGCTTGTTCCAGACAGCTTTAATTAAACTGTACTGTGAAACCAGATATAGATCAATGGAAATGATCCATAACAAGAGGCTAATCATGTATTTAACAGTGTTCAGTCCAGTTCAATCACCTTCTACCATTTCTGTGGCTTTACATTCATGTGGCAATGTGTGTATGTATTTTTTTTAATCCATCCCATTAGTGGCCATATGCTTCAGCTTCAAGGGAGACGAGAACTGTCTGCAATCTGCCAGGGATTTAGGGACATCAATAATTTGTGAATAGTCATGTTGGTACTGGTCGAAGGGTTAAGTGCCCTGCACACCAGGGGCACATCTTGTGGGACTGGAACTCTTAGTCAACTGTTAGGAATCTGATCCCCTGTGAGGCTTCTTCTTGAAGTACATGCTTCGTGTCAAATCTGCACAGCTGAAGCAATGGAGCTTTATTAGCTCAGGGATTTAAAGACCTGAACTAAGTGAAGAAACAATATCTTTTTGGTTACCAAGTGAGAGAAGAGTGTAGCTGTAGCATCAAATATATTTTTATGATCTGGGTGAGACACACACTTTCTTTCTGCTACCATTCTCCGTTTCAAGGCAGGATTTTAATCAGATTAGTTCTGGCCCATTACGAACTGCTGGAGAGTGTTTGCCACTGAAAGTATCAGGATAATGGCGCTACTTTTGCAAGCATTGCTCACATGAGCAGTCTCACTGGCTTCAGCTCATACCAGTAAGGACTGCAGAAGAGGATCTAAGGATCTAAATTAAGCACAGGTGTAAAGACTATTTTTGTAAAGGTTTAGAATGATTCCATAAAAGGATGCTTTGGCACTCATGGAGCTGTTTAGCATGAAGGCCACCTTTAAAGCCATAGCTTATAATGTTAGAAAGTGCCATGGTGACATATATAGGGTGTTAGGTCAGTGTGAAAGGTCACTGCACTATTGATCTGAATTCTCTCCTGTTTTTACCAGAAGGACAGTAAGAACAAATAGCTTGAGTTGGTTTGCTTTTGTTTCTTCATATGTCTCTCAGCTGTCTCTGATTTAAGTAGGAAAATTCCTGGTGGCAGTCTGGGGCCCTTGTTGTACATGATGGGAGTGGAGGGCACCCACAGAGTTAGGCTATCATCTGTGTGGGGGTAATACCAACTAGAAATGGGAGGAGTTACACACAACTGAAAATGCTATATGTAGCTCTTTGATAAATGCTTGTTTATTGATGTTTGAAATGAATCCCTAAATTCTCCATTGAACTTGATTTTATATATTGTTTTATTCGTTTTTGTTTCTAAGAAAAATATTTACAGGAATGACATGAGTGAACAATTGGTTCAGCATAGAGCATTGATAAAAAGATGCTTGAAATCTTAGTCATTTAAGCAAAGAATTGCTTAATATAAAATATGAATGCTGCTGACTAGAGTTGCTATTTATCTAAAAGCATAGTTTTCTGGAAACCTTAAGGATTTGTTTTTTATTAGTGCGGCATAATTAAAAATAGTTCAATTAGTAGAAGAAAGGACTTACTTAGAGAGTCAATTTTTTATTTATAAGAGATAAAAGATGTAGCCTTTGTATTCTTAAATGAATCAGCTATGGCCACTTAACTGATCCAATTTCACTAATATTGCAGTGCTTGTCTCCCCCACACTTTGGCTTACATTTTTACCTTTAGATGTCATGAGGACTATCCTCCCATATTGGCCAGTGAACTTGGTACCTGCAGATTTTTACTCTTGCATTTTTAGACTCACAAAATGAGCTGCAAATCCAAAACAGAATCCTTGCCTACCTAACTACCTGTTTTTCACCTGTAATAAAACAGCAGGAGGTGCAAGTACCAGATTTTCATCCATAATTCAACTGAAAGTTAAAACTGTATTTTGCAATTTGCACCAACAAGAAGAAAGGTAATCTTTTGAAAATGTGTCATTTTTTGACTCGGAGCTTATTAGCGAGTTTTCCAAAGTAGATATTTTGGGTAACCATCGTGTACAAAAAGAGTTGAGTTTACTATCAGATCACCTCCTTGCCAAATATCCTATTTGAAAACAATACCCATGTTTATTCTGGTGGTAGTCCTTGGCTACAAGCCCATGAGAACTTAAAGTGAAAGAAGAGGGTAGTTTCTAAAAGCCAAATATAGACCCAAAAAACCTGTATTAAAATATAATTTAAATTGTCTTTTTATCACTGAGCTAACAATTTTCTGAATTCTTTGACCCAATGTCTTTTGAGTCAGTATATCTATGAAGTCACCCAAAATCAGAGTCCAGAATAGAAATGGTAACTGACCCTTAATCCGGTGAACTACTGAATCGCGGTGATACATAGATTGAGTTGCTTATTACATAGAACATAAAGTCCTTTAACCCTGCCTTGAATATTGATCTAAAGTTCACCTCTGTCAATATTCATCTCTAATATCAACAATTTACAATGCAAAATAATTCAGCAGCATTTTAGTGGGCTAGTCTGTTTTTCTAGTTGCCACATTTATATGGTAACATCCCTGTTAAAAGACATATAGATGTATTCCTTCTGTTGATGTTCGGTAAAAACAGTATGTGAAATCTGAACCCACTGAAATCAGTGGCAACATTCCTATTGACTTTGGTTGGGCCAAAATTCCACCAACTACATGTTAACCATGTTAACACTTTGATTGAACTATGTATTCACAGCCTCACATTCAGTGGGAGTGGGGGAGAAAAAACGTTTAAGTTCTGCCCTCTTTACACGGTTTGTCTAGCCAAGAATTTTTAATGTTATCAAGGGTGTGTCTTCACTACAGATTTTTTTTTCATAAAAACAGCATTTTTTCCAAAAAACCTTTAATTACGTCCACACTGCAATCACGTTTTTTCAAAAAAAAAAATTGAAAGAACTGAGGGGTTTTCCGACATAGTTAAATCTCTTTCTATGAGGAAAAAGCGTTTTCCCAAAAGAGCTTTTTTGGAAAAAGGCATGTGTGGACCGGGGAGAGGGAGTTCTTTCGCAAGAAGAGGAAAGAGGGAAAAGCACAGGTGCCCTGGTGGCCACTCCAGCCATAGTAATCACAGCTTACATGTGAGATAGCGTCCATTTAGTGTGGACACTATCTGAAAAAGCAGATCACTTTTTCGATGCACTTTTGCAGTGTGGATGCTCTCTTTCTGAAGTTTTTTCAGAAGATCTCTTTCGGAAAAGCTTCTTCTGAAAAAAGCCTGCAGTCTAGACATAGCCCAAGTGTCAGTATAATGTCAAAAGTTAAAAACAGAAAAGGCCTATTAAAATTTAAACCCGGCAGCCTAGGATCAGTCCCTTCAGTATAATTTTTAGCATTTTTCTGCACAAGTTTCAAAAGTGCTATGTGACTTTGTTAGCAAGGTTATATGTGATGTTTTTAATATTCTGCCTAAATTTGCCATTCCTTTTTTCCATTCCATTAGCTTTCTAATGAGACACTCTATGCATCACATGAATTCCATGCCCTCCGTGGTATTTGTACCCTTTACGCTTTTGTAGAGAGTTGTCACAGCCCCTCATAGTTTTCAGCGTCTGTTTGTTTAGTTGTAATATTTTCATAAGACATTAACTCTGGACTCCTAATCAAACTTTTGCTCTTCTCTGGACTCCTAAAAGCTTTATCCCATTTCATTTTATAGAACAGGTCCATAAGGAGATGCAAAGTATCTAGTGTAATGTGTTACATTTCTGTGACCAGATAGCAGTGAAGATATATAGTATTTCTGTTAATTTAAATGTGACTTGCAAACACACATATCACACCCTAAGTCACAAATTAGGTAAGGGTAAATTAAATCTCGGTAATGTGCTGAGTACTTCTGTTACCTTTGCTAGTTATCATATGATGTTCAGAATCCCAGAACTGGTGATTTGTTTAAATATATGTGTAAGTCATTTTTACGACAAGACACACTTCTTACAGTATAGAATGTATTTGTTTAATAACTAAAACATAACCAGAAGGTATTCATCATGCATTTTGTTCCTGTTTTAGGACTGCAATACTACCTAGAAGAACAATTGGGCGAGAAGACACCAGCTCTGATTTTGGTACCTGTCATGGATTTACCTGAAAAGGAAGTTATTCATATAGCATGCTGGCTGAGTTAGTCATTCCTAAGTGATCAGTTGGTATCAATGCATGTATTCCACCTAGATGAGAGTGAAGAGGAGAGTTGATAAAGTTTAATATTTTCATTGAACATCAAGGTGCATGTAGCTTGATTTGGGCAAAACATGTCTTAAAGTGTTAATATTTCTATGGATAGTGCCTGATGGCAAATGACGCATTCTGCCTTTGGATGAAAAATAAAGATTGTGTTTCAAAATTCTGTCCTGTTTTTTCTCTGATCTAAAGTGTTTTCTGGCATCTAATAACAACCACAGCTCACAAGAGATGGCAATGATTCTGGAATCCTAAGTCCCAGGCTTGCTAGACCAGTTGTCATTTACAGCTGTTGTTTTGAGGATCCGTACATTAGCTCCAATACAGCCTTGGAGATTTCTTAACTTAATTTTTCACTGGATACACTGACTCCACACCAGATCATGAGGGCCTTACTCCTGGTCAGATTGTGACACACATCCCCTTCCAAGTGCTGGTGAACAGTTACTCACCTGAGTAGTCATAATGCACGTTAATCAATTTGAATAATATGGGTCACAATTTCTGTTTTTACACATATCTTACTCAAATTCTCTTTGACCTCAAAGAACACAGCAAGTGCTTCCTGTTTTCCAGAGACAGTACAGAGTATTGTTGTGCTTTCTCTCCATTGCATCATTCTTATTATAGAACTACTGGTATTCCCTAAGGGCCTGAACCAGCTCCTTCTAAAGTTGATGGGAGCTTTGCTTCTGTCTTTGCTGAAGTGGGACCAGACTCTAACGGTATGTCTAGACTGCATCCCTCTGTCAGCAGAGGGACACAGATTAGGCAGGTCGACATTGCAAATGAGGCAGGGATTTAAATATCCTGTGCCTAATTTGCATAAAAATGGCTGCCGGTTTTGCCGACTCAGCACTTTGTCAGCAAAAAGAGGCAGTCTAGAGGGGGAACTGTCAAGAAAAAAAGCCTTTTTTGACAGATCCTGTAAACCTCCTTGCAGGAGGCATAAGGGATCTGACGAAAAAGGCTTTTTTTCTCGACAGACTCCCCTCTAGACTGCTGCTTTTTGCTGACAAAGTGCTGAGTTGGCAAAACCGGCAGCCATTTTTATGCAAATTAGGCACAGAATATTTAAATCCCTGCCTCATTTGCAATGTCAACCTGCCTAATCTGTATCCCTCTGCTGACAGAGGGATGCAGTCTAGACATACCCTAAGGGTGAAATCCCACTCTCTCTGAAGTTAATGGCAATACCTCCCTTGAATTCAATGGGGCTAGAATTTCACCCTCAGGGTGTTTAAGGGTCAATATAGATAGCCTTCTTGATTTAATTTGAGTCTCCAAGGCACTGTAGAGAAAGCCCATTCTTAAGCAACGTGTTGGGGAAAGCGTGATGTTCTTATCTCTATGCTACACATTCATGAATTCCCTCCCTAATTTTCCACTTGGAATATCATCTTTTTTTAAGAAAATAAAATCCAATTCACAATCAGGTGTGTGATCATTCCCAGAGGAGCTACACGTACAATGGCTCCAGTTAACTGAGTTTTGGTTAATCTAAAGTAACTCCACTGAAGTCAACTGAACAATGGCAAATTTACACTGGTATGCCTGAGAGGAAATTTTGGCTTTACAACTTCATTTTCTTCCCATTCCCAGCTAATTGTGAGCTGAGGGTCACACTATTGTCATTACCCTTTATCACTACACACAAGAAAGTACAGTCCAGTAGCCACAGTGTTGAGTGACAGTTGTTTTGGTTACAGCTATTCTCTGTAATAATTCGAAATTCATCCTGAAGCTTTTTCTACTTAGTTTTTGTTTAAATTCATAATGTATAAAATGTTTGTTGATCAATTATTAGCTTGTTTTAATTCAGTTGCTTTTTAAAGAAGGAGAAGGCACAGAGGTAGTTAGATACCGTTACGTGTTTACACATATTTGACTTAAGATTCTTGTTCTTGATTCATTTCCAGAGAAAATGGGAAAGAGTCTGGTATCAGAGAGATGCTATTACAGGTTGAATCTCTCTAGTCCAGCACTCTGGTCTGGCAGCTTCCGTGGTCTGGCATGATTTGAGTTAGCTGGATGTCCACTTACCTTGGGTCTGGCCAAGTTTCCCGTGGTCCTGGCTCTCAGTGTTCTGGGCTGTTATTTAGCTCTAATTTACCTTTAAATGTCTTCTAAGAGCCCAGCAAACAGTGGAAGTATTGGTAATGCTGCTACACAATATTGACTTCCTATGGTTCGGCAAATTCTCTGGTTTGGCACCAGTCAGGTCCCGAGGGTGCTGTACTAGAGAGGTTCAACCTATATCAACACATTTCTTTAATAATAGTCAGTGTTGGTTTTTTAATTAGCCTAAGAGCTAATAGATTAATGTTGATGTAATAAATTGGCCCAAAGAGTCACATTTTTGTATGATCCTGAAACTGCCCAACATCAAAGTTTTAAACTCGGTTTGGGGTTCAGTATACACAGATCTCACTGAGCACTGGCAAGCTTGTAGCAGCATAGGACTGTTCAGAGCATTGCTTTTATCTAATTTGTGGTCACAGGCTTATGGCAGAGTTGCAAATTAAGCAGTCTTGGTGATCTAAGCCTGAGTCTTAGTTGGCAAAAGTAGAAGGCTAGGAGAGTGAAGAAATAAGATGAGGAAAGAAATAGGACACACATGAGATAGAAGGATGATGACAAACCAGATAGTGGTTGGGATTTAGCCAAAGGTAGTGAAGGTGGAAATTATCAGAGGGGTAGCCGTGTTAGTCTGAATCTGCAGAAGCGGCAAGGAGTCCTGTGGCACCTTATAGACTAACTGAAGTGTTGGAGCATAAGCTTTCGTGGGCAAAGACCCACTTTGTCAGATGCAACATCATCCCATGGGGCATATCGGAGAAGTCGACAAATGCCTTTGATGTTGATCACGGAGCATCCAGACTACAGTGCTGTGCCGCCAAACAGCTGATCAGCACAGCGTGGCAGCCATTTAAATTTAAATGAAGTGGCGATTATTATGTAGATTATTATGTAGATTATTATTATTATGTCTACTAAACTAATCTACATGGCTCTGGTGACAGAGCCATGTAGTCTGGACATACCCTTTGAGTCCTACAGATGAACTGGGCAATATAGGAAATTGGCAGCCCAACTATGATGAGAGCAGGCTTCTCTGGAATTTCTCTCCTCCTCCCTCACCTGGTCCAGCCACTTCCTGTTCCTCCCTACTCCAGCCAGGTGAACTTTTCTGCCACCCAACTGCAGAGGTGTCCCAGGAATAGGCAACAATCTCCCACCCATTTCTCCTGGCCAGCCAGACAGTCACATTCAACTTCAATGAGCACATCTTTTTTCCTAGCTTTTAAAATACAAGCATTTTAGTACAGGCAGTACCCGGGTTACGTACAAGATAGGGACTGTAGGTTTGTTCTTAAGTTGAATTTGTATGTAAGTCGGAACTGGTACATATTGTAGAGGGAACTCTAGCCAAACATTTCTCCAGAGCTCAGTTTTATTCTCCTATACCTCACTTCCCTCAGTCCTTAATTCTCAAGCTGAGGTGTCTGCTGAGAAAAGCCGCTCCGCGTCTCTCTGGTCTGCTGGGGGGGGGGGGGGAACGCTAGCTTCACGTCTCCCTGGTCTGCTGGGGGGAAGCAGCTAGTGCGGGGTTGCCTCACCCCGTTTGTAAGTAGGGATCCGATGTAAGTCGGATCCATGTAACCCGTGGACTGCCTGTAGTTGCAATGAGACAAGTTGCCATACCACAAGGCACAAGCCAGACCATTGGAGAGAAGATGGAGGCAAAGCCTTTCAAATGAGGATGAGTGTTATAATTTTACACAAAAAGAGTGGTGGTGCCAGAGAAGGGGTCTGACTATGCCCCTCTCTGTACCATATTTCATAAATCTGTTCATACTGACCTGAGAAAAGACATTTACATACACTATATCCTAGCATTTGTGCTACAGGGAATGATGCAATATGTACTCAGATGGTGGTATACTTGTTCTCAAAGATATTGAGTTGTCTGATGTCATCAAGATTTCAAGCCTCAAACTAGGTCCCACCCGCCCCCACAACCAAGTTGATAATTTATGTAGGGGCTGAAAAGTAGTGAAGCAATGCATTGGTCTAAGAAATGCTTCCAGCCAGGAATTCTTTCCTTTCCTTGAAACAGCTAGAAGAACATTAAAATGTTTTATTTGTGAATAGCTGAGGGCATGGGAGAAAGAAAAAGAAACAGCTTCTTTTAGTGCTGTCTTGAAAGGGTTCATACCTCTTCACTGTAATGTGAGTAACTGAGGTTAGATGCTGGGTTTGCTGAGTTTTAAATATGAAGAAGGCAGTTTGTTCAATATTAAATGCAAGGTAAAATGTTGCTTCATACAGAGACCTAAGACTTTTTGACCAGAAGGAAATGTCTTAGCACCTTTTTATTTGCCCATGGTTTGGTACTTTCATCATAACTACCTGGCCCTGCTGTGAACGTGAAGTTTCACAGAGCTCTTTTTGCAATCTCTAATCTCTTTGTAACCAAAGAGTGTTAGCTGAAGGTGTATGTTTGTGACAGAGAGTGGGAGGTGGAGAGGAAGAAGGATGAAAGTATCTGAAATGTATAAATGCAACTTTTACCATAGGATTGACAGTGCTGTAAAGTTTACCTAGACCAGGTTTGATCTTTGGTGTGTAAATACATATGCTGAGGTAATATATTGGTTTTGAAAGCTTTGGGTTTATACTCTCTCACACATACACACATACTTCTTTTTTTAATTTTTATTTTTATTAAACCCGGAGGAAAATTTAAGGTTTATTCATGTTATGGTCCAAAAGGTATGCTGAAAAATACAAATTTGGGGAAGACAGGAAAGCTGTGTTAACAGCTGAGGGAAATTATGTTTTTAAGTGTAACCCAGAGACTTGAATTTTGCTGTTTCCCTTTTCTTCTGTACCAAGACCTCAAAATATGCATGAGATTTTTTTTTTAAATAGGTAAGAACTATTTCTTGTATTGGGTACAGATTTGGAGGTGGTATCTTCTGACTCTTAAAAATACTCTGCATACCTCTTTATTTAATTGCACTGAAACAAGCTGAAAGGAAATGACCAAATGGGACTGCAGGAGAAAAACTGATTTAATAACTTTTGCATTTTACACATTTCAAAAGCTGGTGATGGCTACAATGCCATTAAGCTTGTACAGTACACCTGGCTGGGCTTCCATAAAGCCATCATAGCTGATCTTTCTAAATAGGTTAAAATGTGACACTGAGATATTTTAAGCATTTTTTTTCTTTCAGACTGTATAGTTAAGTGATTCAAGAGCTGATTTGTTACACCACATGGCACTGGTGCATCTTTCCTCCTAGGTTTCAGAAGTTTTGCGATCTTTGGAAGCAGAATGTCTCCTGGGTATAAGAGAGGTGATCAGAAGCAGCTATTCTCCTTCAGAGACATTCTGTTTGATTATCTCCTGCCTGCATTCAATATTTGACTCTTTCAAAATACAGTGACTGAATACAACTGTATTTCAAATAAATGAATGCACTGATTTAATAGGTTTATCCTCTATGTTATAAAGTTCTCCAAATGAATACTGAAATCTTAAAACACAGTAACTTTTGCGTGTCCAAAGTTAAATCATCATCGCCTCTTTCAGAAAGTGTTGGCTTCTACTGATCCAGCTTCCTCTGTGTGTGAAAATAAAACTATTCTGATCTCTCTGACTAGTAGCTGGCACTTAATTTTTAGCCTTTTTCGGTAACCTGCTTTTACTATTATAAGTATGTCTGGCACCAGGAATACTTATTAAGAACATTTGACAATTTACTAATTTATGATGTCTTTACTTGTATTTTAATATTTTTGGCAGGCCAGCCAGTGTTGATGTATTAGCCAAGCATTCAAAATACAGACTTGAGATCTTGAAAGCTTTTTTTCCCCAACTTTCTCTCATCTGAACACTGAATATTTTTGACATATTTTCAGATTTAATTTTAAAAACCAGACAGGGTACCTGAGAACTGAACCCTTCTGTTCCATGCAAGTGCCCTTTTACCAGTGACTCACTGCTCTGGATTTTGGCTTAATCTTTTATATGAGTAATCTATGGGTGGATTTTGCCCATTGTTGAGCCTCCTACTCCTTCCTTTTCTCTTTTGAGCTGTTTGAACTTTCCTGACATTTTTCTGATTGATGCTCATTGCTGGGATGTCGTTTATTTTGGGCTCACATTCAGAACTACCCACCTTGCTTTAAAAACCTCCATTGACTGACTTCCTCCAGCCTACCTCTTCTCTTCAGGCCCTGGTTTCGTCCCACAAAAAAATCTGATTATTCTTGGACAAAAGGGGCTTCTTCTCCACAGCTCATGCCACCAGGAACAGCCTTCTTGTTTCTTCAGCCGATTGGCTCGCTGTGCTATTTGAAATGTCTTCAAGCCATTTTTTTACCTTTACCTGTCCAACCTAAATTTGCTGTCTCGCTGCTGGTTATCTTTGCAAGTATATCATATAAAGGCCTGTGAAATACATTGTGTGCAATCTGGAACTTTTTACGAACATCTTGAAAGACACCGTGTGCAAAATGAAGTTCTGGTATGCTGCATTTGTCATGCTTCTTTTTTCTGTTCTCAGCTCTTTAAAAATCTTGAATATTTTTCAAATTAGGCAGAAATCCAAGTCAAAGGTGGATGATGCCTTTGACAAAAAAAAATCCCGAGTGTTGTGCTAAACACTGAAAGCATTTGTGATCTAGTGGTTTGATTATCAATAGGACTGGGAGCCAGGAGATCTGGGTGCTGATGCTGCTACTGATTTGATCTTTGATTTTGGGCAAGTCCCCTAACTCCCTTTGGCCTCAACTCCCACGTCAGTAAACGGAGATAAGAACTGCTTCCCAGCATTTGAAAAGCTCTTTGTGAAGAGCACAATGTAAATCTGTGTTCTAGTTTGCAGCAGCCCAAAGTCTAGAACATACAAGACAGTTAATATAATATTGTGATGAAAGCCAAATTGAATGTGATCATGAACACCAGGTTGCTCATGCACCAGCTGGAAAATCTGGTTTGCTATAATATTGGTAGCAGTCAAGAGTCATCTCCATAAAGCTGAAAATCTTAAGAAAATTCATAATAATCTTGCATTTTTAGAGCAACTTTAAACTTGGAGCATCCTGAAGTGCTTTACAAATCATGTACACAGGATTCCCTTTGTCCACCACTGGTGTATTTAATAGCCCAGAGCACCAACAATGAAGGCACAGCCAGGCCTGGAATGTCCTGAAAACATATGAGCTTTTGTGGGTCTGCTGCATTGGCAGCACCATCAGAGACTACAAACCTCATAGACTGTAGAGCAAAACTATCTACATCCACGGATCAGACCTGCAGAAGCACAGTTGTCACATAATGTACTGCAACTTTACAGTTACAATGGCAACCATGATGCTTTATTATTTTCTGTGATGCAGTAGATTCCACCACCCAGAGACTTCTGCTGTGAAGTCTTTTTCCTACCTGTCTGACAGACAAAGGCCTTCACATTCCTTCATTAATTCCTGTTGACAAATGTTCACATATTTTCATCATCATCAGGGATTCTTCAAAGTCGAGGATGATCTCTTAAACAGGTTATATTTTTCAGGGTTCTTTGGTGACTGAGAAATCCAATCCTAGAGCCAGAGGCTTGCTGGCAGACATAGTAGGTGATGTTGGAAGACTGGATTGGCTCGAGATTCCTGCATGACAGCTGTCTTTCTTTTCTGGCATTTTTCTTCAACTAGGTAAGTTAGTTTTGCTTTAAAGTAGATGTTCCCTCTCTGACAAGTCTTCATTATTTATCCTTATCCTGGGTTGCTATCTCCCTACGTCTGGTGTCAATGCCACATCTCTTGATGTTTGCCCCGAGGATGTTTTTAAAGCATTTCCTTAAGGTTCCCCTTTTTTCCTTTTGTAAGTTTACCGTGCAAAAATTGTTTTGGTAAACATGTATCAGGCATGCACACACAGTGCCTGCTCTACCTCAGCTGGTGCTAGATAATCAAGACCTCAACACTGAAGATATTGGCCTCTGTGAGGACACTGACATTAGTGTGGTGATCCTCCCACTTTCTGTGGAGGATCTTCAGAAGAAAGTGCTGTGTTCTGATGTTGTAATTGTAGAACACCTGGCAATTCTGCTAAATGCAAGACTGGGGCCATGGATTCTGTGCTGATTCTCAACCTCTACATCTGGCCCCTGTGAGAGATGGCTGCCCATGTAGGCATTTCAATATCTTTGTAGTTCTTAAAATAAGATTTACAGTGGTAATCAAAAACTTCTCTTAATCCATATGCTCCATGTCTGGGCAAATCACCAGGGATCGTGGTTCCAGAAGTTGGGACAAAGTAGGTGCCCTCAGAGAAGAGAAAAGTGAAAGAACCACCATTTATTTGTCATTTTTCTGTAAATGAGAGGCACATCCTTAGTACCACTGCATTACAAATAATAAATACTAATGACAGAGATTGGGTTTATAAATGGCATCTCTCAAATCCTACGAGTTGACTCTTGACTGTTCTCATCTTTAATCTAAATGTGTGTGTGTTTGTCTGTCTGCAAGTCTGTTTGTTCAAGAACTCCTCCTAAACAGTAAGAGCTAAGACCACCAAATTTGGTATATAGCTTCCTCTTCTCCTAACTTAAAGCAAGGTCAGGATTTGGTTGTGTCATGACAGCCGAAAGCCCCAGGAAAAGGATAGTTTTCCATAACATACAAATGGAGGGGCTGCTGGTCTGTGGAACATGATATGAGAGTGGTCATTGGGGACAGCCAAGAGAAGTTATATGCAGAGTATCTACTGGAGGCAGCCATACCGCCAAAAGAGTGGCCAGCAGAGCTGGGGCTTTGCCATCTTGCCTGCCAGCACATGGGTAAGTAGCCCTGCTCCTGGCCTTTGGCCACAACACCAGAGTGGGGTGGGGGGAAAGGCCCCTGGTGTCTGGGGGTTGATCTCAGAGTGGAGAGAGAACGGGCTCCTGGTGGTCTGGGAGAGCTGGGGGGTGGCTGGGTGGGAGAAAACAGGTGCTTGGCAGTTGTTGGGGGAAGAACAGGTCCCTGGTGAGCTGAGAGTCCTGGAGGCAGAGAACAGGCCCTTGGTGGGCTGAAAAAGCCTGGAGGGAAGAACAGGCTCCTAGAGGGTGGAGAATACCGGGGAGGGAGAGAACAAACCTATGGTGGCTGGAGGGCGGGACGACAAGAACAGGCCCGACAAGAACAGGCCCTTGTCGAGTTGGAATGAGAACAGGCCCCTGGTGGGGGAGGGGGAAGAATAGACCCTTGGCCCTCCAGCCTTCTGCACCCCTTCCCCCCACACACATCCCCAAGGCCTTGCTCCGGAAGACCATGGGCAATGCCAGCTGAGTCTGTTAGTAGTAACTAAAATACACAGGCATTCAGGTCCATTGTCTGGACTCAAACCATCTCTTTAATTGTTATGGATCTCGTTTAAAACTAATGATTTAAATAGAACTTGCTGAAATATCCTTCTGCTGCTGTTCAGGTTAAGCAGTGCCAGACACAAGTCTCTAAAATACAATCCCCAGTGTAGAGAAAAAGCTTTCACAGGTTGAGATCCTGCCATTCACATAATTATTTAGAGAGAGACAGTTCTGATACTTCAGCTTTCATACTTCAGAAGAGGAATGGAAACATTAGGAAAACTTTTTTTCTTTGATGTAGAATATGCTGCCACTTTTTTGTTATTAAAATAGGAGCTAACTTTAAATAAATAAAATTTCGCCTGGAGGCTTCTGAAAACTAATGTTGTGTTTTGACAGTGTCATTTTTTCTGATTCCTGAAAGCATTATGTGAGTTAACGTAGGACTTCATCATGAGTTTTTCCTCTGTGCTACATACAGTAAATTTTTTTTTCATCTCCATTTTTTATTTGATTTCTCTCCCACACATACATTGCTTCACAACTTTCTTGTCTGACAGCTGTTACCCAGCACCTTTGCTCCCTCTTTCACTGTAGGGCATATATTGTGAATGCAATTGGGGGTTAAGGGAAGAGCAAAGGTACTGAGAGACTGCTCCCACTATTTTTCTTTGGGTGCAATGGATAAAGAAAAATATTCTTTGAAAGTTCTGGAAGAGGAAAACAAATTAAATACATGAAGAAAGGTCAAACAAAAAGATCTTTGAGATGAGCGAACCGTTTTTAGAAAGGACATTCAAAGAATATGCAATTTGTATGTAAAGCCTCTTTAATTGAGCTTGTAGGTTTTATATCCTCCAAATTCATGGCTTGCTATAAAAGATATTGATGAAAGGATGATACAGGACTTTCAAAAGAAGCAGCTACTGTTCAAATAACAGCTGATTTGAGACCCCAGTATTTGATGATAATTTATGACCTTCTTTTAAAAAGCCAAGATTCTTTTAGGTCTATGCTCAAGTAGAAAACTCAAATAATGTGTGCTTAGTGAATGAAAAAATATTGCTAACAGCACAGTGTGTCTTACAACATAAAGTGCAATCCTAAAATTACACATTTCTGAGCATTCTTAATGTTCTGTGAGCAATTTCAGATACTGTCTTTCAAATACTGAATTCTCTGTTTCTCAATCAAAGCTACTCAAACTTAAGTTATAAGTAATTCTGACTGAAGGACAATTCTCTTTTGTGGTAATTATCAGGGTTTCCAAATTTGTTTTTCTATGCACTGGTATGAAAATGAAAGATTCTGGACATTTTTCTGGACGAAACAGAATTGTGTCAAAATAACTCTTTCCTGAGCTAAAAGGTCATATTTTTGATTCAGGGTTGTTCCCTCTCTCTCTCTCTCTCTCTCAATCTCAGAACTGTCCCATCAAAATGTAATCCAAATTGACACATCTCCACAAAATGTTTCAGCTTCAACAAAACAGAATATTTCTGTTAAATTACATGCAATCAAAAATGTTCTTCCCAGTTCTAGTTTTAAGGCTCTGGGCTATATAATTCATTGTGATTGCTATTAACAACAGCAGCCATGTGTAATCAGGAGGCAGCATAATCAAGCAGATCAAGCACGGGTCTGAAAGACATGAACTTTTAAATTCTAATTTTGATTCTCCCACTGACTATTGCTATGATCTAAAACTAGAGTCTTAGCCTTTCTGTACCTCAGTTTCCCCACCTGAAGGATGCACATAATGGTAAGAAGCTTATAAAGTATAATGAGGATTTAATTGATTCATGTACGTAAAGTACTTGTAAGGCATTATATAAGTGCTAAGTGTTATTGGAGTGACCGAGGTGTTGGAGGCTGCATGTAATCAATTCCAGTGGAAATGTGGTCGGTAATTTTAAGACATCATAGTCCTTACCTCAGCAGCTAGTTCTCAGTAAAATGAGATAGGATTATAAGACAGGAAGAGAGGTGGGATATGACAGAGGTTTATGGTGGCCAGTCTGGAACCATGAGCCACAGATCTTTCCTTCCCTTTTCAGCCCTGAGGGTACATCTTCACTGCAACACCATTTTGAAATAACTAGCACTATTCCAAAATAACGTAGACCGCATCTACACAGCAGTCAGTTTTTTTCAAAATAGTGTTAAAATACTGTCAAGCTGGAGGACTTCTTACTCCAACTCCAGTAACCCTCATTGTATGAGGAGTAAGGGAAGTCAGTGGAAGAGTGCTCTATTTCGAAATAAGTGCTGCGTAGATGCTCCCTATTTTGAAATAAGATATGCAATTGACGTAGCTCAATTTGCATAGCTTATTTCAAAATAAGCTCTGCAGTGTAGACGCACCTCAGAAACAGTTCAGAAACAAATGCAATCTGAAAACAGCCAGTGTCAAGGCAGAAATAGTCATTCCTCTTCCTCTTTTGGTCTGGTTCTTTTGCAGTCATCTGACCTTGTTCACTTAGGCCAGCGCTATTGCTTTGGAAACACCCATAGTAAGATTTTAGGGAGGTGGTGTCTTCTGCCTGTGTCTAACACAGGGGTGGGCAAAAGGGCCTTCAAGGGCCAGATTTGGCCCACCAAGTGGGTAGATCCAGCCCATGGAGGCCTTGTTGCTTCCCTGCCCCCAGGCCAATTAGAGGCTTTGGGGCGGGGAAGCGCCCAAAGCCTTCTCCGCTGGCCCCCGCGCTGCTCAGAGGGCAGGGGCAGAGCAGAGAAGGTTTCACATGCTCCCCGCCCCCAGGCCTTAATTGACCTGGGGGCAGGGGAGTACACAAAGCCTCCTCCTGCCCTGCCAGGAGCATGTGGCGCTTTGAAGCACTGGGTGCTGCTTGCAGGGTGGGGGGAGAGTGGAGGAGGCTTCGTGCACTCCCCCTGCCCCCAGGCCAAACAGGGCCTGGGAGCGGGGCAGCTGCGTGAAGCTTCCTTCGCCCTGTCCCGGCCCTGCGAGGAGCCCATGGCACTTCTCCTATTGTGAGTTTTTCCCACTTTTTCCCTTCTTCCTTGTCTCCTTTCCCCAATTTCTTTGTCTGTCTTCTCCCATGTCTCTCTATGTTGATTGCTTTCTGATTGGGCTGGGGATGGGGGAGCATGCCTGGGGTGGGGCATCAGTGCCTAGTGGGAAGAGGGGCAAAGGGGCTCCCCCACCCGCAGATCAATCATGGTCTGAGGGTGGGTAGCCCCACCCCTTCCTGTTTAGGCTCCGCCCTTTCTGAGTGGCCCAGGGCTACTTCAAAAATTTTTGAAGTGGCCCCCGGGCAAAAATTATTACCCACCCCTGGTCTAACAGATGTCACTGTTTCTGGCAGAGGGGATTTTCTTTCTCAATAGTGCCAGCCCACATGCCACAAATCATTACGTTGACTTTAAGAATCGTGGAATTTAAAACTTATTTTGGAGTTGTTTTTATTTTTCTTCTCGTCTCTCAGACTTTAGGCTATACAGGCTTCGTCTTTTCAAGCTTTTCTCCACAGCCAAAGGGGTTAGCTACTCACTCTTTTTTAAACTGAAAATGGATATTCTGAAATAATCACTTGACTCCAGGAGCTGAGGCTTTAGATAAGACACCAAATGTTGTGAGGCTCTTTATAAAATCATGGACTTGGTGACACTGCTTTCTTCCTTCTTTGATGCTCAGTTATCTCCTCCTTTTTGGTCTTAGGGCATTGCTCTTCTGTTTCCTCTTTCCCCTTTGTCTCTCTTTTTCTCCCTTAACTACACCTTGCTCTCCTACTCTTTAGTTGTCTCTCCTCTTTAACTTCCTTTCCTTTGGTACTTGTCTGCTAACTCCTCCCTTATCTCCCATTGTGAGTTTTTCCTACTTTTTCCCTTCTTCCTTGTCTCCTTTCCCCACTCGTTTTGTCTGTCTTCCCCCATGTCTCTCGATGTTGATTGTTTATCCTACCCAGACGCTCTCTTTCCCCCTCTTTCTTTGTTGCACTAGTGAACAGCCTTTCCAAGATGCACCAACAAAATGCAGTGGAAGGAACTGAACTCAATACCTCAATACCTCCTCTCTGTTATCCTGCACCTCTTGCTCCTCCAGGTATTCAGCATTTTGTCTCCAGCTGGGGAGCTAATACATAGGGGACCTGCTGCCTGCTCACGTGAAAAATATCTGGGGTCTTACCCCTCCATGGAATGTGGAAGTTCCCTTATTCCTCATAAAACGAGGAACACACCCTCTTTTTCACACTGTTTCGAAAAAGCAGACACGTTCCCTGGAATATCTCTGGTATCCCAGAGAAACACTGCAATCGAGACATAGCCAGAGATAGGAAGTGAAGTCTAATGGCTTTTGCCACATCTGTATCAAGATACTCTCTCATTCCACCTCAGGTGAACAAGGCCTCTCTGCTACCTCCCAGAATGCCAGCAACAAAGTTCAGTGACAGATTAACCCTTTCAGTCACCTTTGCCGAAAGTGAAAAGTTTGGATGAAGTTTTCAAAGCACTGAGGTGCACAAGCCCCATTGACTTGTAAATAGATTTGTGTTTCCAAACTACTCAGTGTAAGTTTTGTTACGGCCAGTGGTGTGCCTACCCCAAGTGTGGACAACCCCAAGCTATTTTTGCTGTAGCTGCAATAAGAATAGCAGTGAAGCTGTGGCTGAAAAGATTACACAAGCCTAGCTGGGACCCTGGGTATATACCTGCAGTTAGCATAGGTGGCCACCTGGGCTGCTGTGGCTTCACTACTGTTGTGATGGGACACAAACTTAGGAGCTTTGGAAAACCCACACTCAGCCCTGGTCTACTCTATGGAGGTATTTTGAAATAACTCCCCTCATTTTGATATAACAAGCCGAGCATCCACACTACCAAGCCTGTTATTTCAAAATAATAGGCTGGTTATTTCAAAATAGTAATTCCTGCTTTCCACAAGGAATAGAGCTTATTTCAAAATAGTGGTTGTGTGGATGCTCCACTGCTGCTATTTCAAAATAACTACTCCTCATAGTCATTCAAAGTAATTACTCCCCAGTGCTTCCTGTGGCTCTTATCTGACGTAGTGCATCCACATTAAGGGAGCCTACCTCGGACTAATTTTGAGGCTTCCTTGTAGTGTGGACATGCTAATTTAAAATAGCTATTTCAGGAGTTATTATTTCTAAATAAGTTAATTCAAAATAATTTCCTAATGTAAACATGCCCCCTGTTACTTAGCCTGCACCAAAGTAAAGGCAGTAAATAAGGAAACTTGTTCCCTCCCCTCGTATCTTGAGTCAAGATTTCCTAGGTTCACACAAAGAGGTATAACAAACACACAGTTGAATCAATCTGATGCAATAAGGAACACCATTTATAAAACTTTTGTGGGTTTTTTTTTTTGTCTCTTTCTTGCTCGTTAGTGCTAGATTTCCAAAGAAGTGAAGTGCTCATTTAGGAGGCCCAGACTGGGTGAGGAGTTATTTTAAATACCTGACTTTTATATAGGTGTCTAAATGGAAGTAGGTCTCTTGTGAAAATCTGGCCTGAGCTGTGGGTACTGAAAACTCTGATTAATGTTGCCCAGGACATATGTATAGACACAGAGTAAGTTGAAATTTTGCTTTTCAGCCACCAGAAGGTTAAACTCTCCCAAGCACAGGAGACACCAAAGGTAATTTTGTGTCTCAATCTTGTCCTGAAAGAGAAATCTGAGACAGGACTTGTTCTGAACATGTAACAGACTGAGGGAGCATGAACTGAATGAGCCCCCAAAAGAGCACTTGTGTCCCTCCCAAACCTCCACCATGCTCTTCTTGAGTACCAGAGTTTTTTCTGCCATTAAATAAGTTTTTCTTAGGCTCACACACTTTTCATAAAGGGAGCCTGCTTCCCCAGGTGTTTTTTCTGAATTGTCTGAATTCTCACTGTTCTAAGCACTCCCTGCAATATTCAGTGGACAATGCTGCCCCCATGTGTCCAAGGTATAGAAGACAATTGACAATATTATTTTTTAAAGTGCCCTTTATACGCCCCTCACTCCCCTCCCCTCCCCCCATCCCTGTTCTATTCCAAAATAAATTTGGGACAAATTCCAAACAAAACCATTTTTGTAACTGAAAACACCAGCTTTCTCTCCTGTGCATGTGCTATTCACAGCATTTAAAGTAATCTTCTGAATGCTGCAGTTCTTTTATCAGAATGCTAATTAGTAATATGAATATTATAGCCACAAAAAAGTCCTTGAAAAAATTTGCTGTCTGTATAACTAGCCTTGATACCTCATGTAAAAGATTTATGATGCTATCTCTTGGCCTCTTTAGGTAATGTATAAGGCGTAATGTATATAACTAAATCCATATTCCATTTCCATGTTGAAGATTGTGATTTTGTATTGGTCCTTAAAAAATCGCTCTTGGAAATTCAAATGCCAACATGAAATTGAGAGGAAATATGCAATTGGTTGGAGTGTGATTTATACATGGAGAGGGCAGAAGGGCAGGACTGTAGCAGGAAAAACAACCAGCAGGAGGGCTTATGTGTATGAAAGAGGGATCTTTTTACCTTATGCCCTTGTATTGGTTGCTCTCTCATACCACATACACCCTTATGCCCATGTACACACACACACACACACACAATTTATCAACATGAGATTTAGGGCACAACTGTATTAGTTCCTATGCCATCATTCACATGAAATAAAATACTCAGCTATTTTCTTTCCATAAACCAACCTTTTTCAGATTTTGGTGTATTTGACATATTGAAATCGGCTGCTGGAGTTGTTTGTTTGACAGTATGAGGTGTTGTGACACACAAAAGGCCCAGGGTGGTATTTAGACACATATTAGTGCTTTTGGGGCCAGTCAGATTTTCCAGGGAAACCAGGATTTAGAGGCCCTCCACGCAGTAAAAGGTTAAGCTCATATCTCACTGATCAATGAGGTTCTGGCAGGCATGGGATCCAGGGTTCAATGTATGTAGAGCCACTAAGCTATTTCAGGACTTTGCCATGAAAAAGGGAGAAGCCAGGAAAGACAAGGTATGGAGATTCTGGTTGTGATTGGCTCCAATAATACTTTGTGGCCTCTTACGTTTGAATTTAGTCAGTGCTTAGGCTATGGATTCTGAGGCATGATCTGATACTTCTTAATGCACAGGACAGTAGGATGGTAAATTCAAAAGTTCAGCAAATGGCAGGAAGCTAGGCCTAGCAAGGAGGCTCTAGAGACAATCAAGGTCAAAGGCAAGCATAGAGAAGCTGGGCCCACCAGAGAATCAGTGACATTTTCCATTAAGCTAAGCACCATTATTACCTAGCTATAGGAAGCACAAAGCTTTAGTTTGCTGGGTCAGCAGCTCAAGAGCTGAATTTATCATTTTTAAGAACTCATTTCTTTCAGAGAGCTGCTAAAGGAAGTAGGGAAGCAAGGAGAAAAAGCTGAAAGGAGTGAGAGAAAAGAAGAAGGGTATGAAAGAAAAATGGAAAAGAAGCTTAACAGTGATAAGAATGGGGCCAGAGAAGAAATTGGGGAAAGAGAATTTTTGAAAAAGGATAAGTTAGGGAGAGCCAAAAGATAGAGTCGGAGGAAAAGCAAGAAGACAGCTGGGGCAATAAACTAAAATGAAAAAAGGAAGAAAATCAGAAAACCTGGAAAATATTTTTTTCCTGATAAAAATAATTGTCCTTCATTCTCTTACACACAGGAAGCAAGTGATATGGATTATATTAGTGAGCCTTCAGTATGTATTGCAGTAAACAAACATGAAAAATTCATCTTTTACAATCAATGTTATGATTTGATTGCTAATTGTTTTCCAGGGGTACCTGTAGAATTTGGGTTTTTAGGGCCAAGTGCTCTAAGATACCAAAAAAAAAAAATAGGAGGCCTTAGGACAACTTAACAGAATTTCACATGGTCAGTCAAAGTACCCTGTAACCTACTCAACTATTTAAGCAACAATTGCTATCCTTTTTGGAGTATTTGAAAATCAAGCAGCTTTATTGTGTCCAGACTCCTAAAAATAAAAGGCCTTTATACGTGGCAATAAGCCTCAGCCAATTCCCTTGCAATGTCAATTCCTTTTTTGTTAGTCATGTCCACATGAGGAAATTATTCTGAAATAATAACTCACAAAATAACTATTTTGAAATAGCATGTCCACACTACAGGGAAGCTTGAAATTAGTCCGAGGCTGGCTCCCTTAATGAGGACATTCTACCTCAACTTCGAGCTCCAGGAAGCACTGAGGAGTAATTACTTTGAATGACTCTGGGGAGTAGCTATTTCGAAATAGCAGCAGTAAGCCATCCACGCAACCACAATTTCAAAGTAACTATTTGAAAGTAAAAGTTATTCCTTGTGGAAAGCAGGAGGAGTTATTTCAAAATAACCAGCCCCTTATTTTGAAATAACAGGCTTGGTAGTGTGGATGCTTGGCTTGTTATTTCGAAATAAGGGGAGTTATTTAGAAATAATTCCCTAGTGTAGACCAGGGCTAAGGTGCCACGGGACTACTCTTTGTTTTTAATGTTACAGACTAACACAGCTTCCCCTCTGAGACTTTTAATTCCATAAACTTTCCTTATGCAAATCAGCCAACCAAGGGATCAATACATTGGTTTGCTATTGGCTGACCCCTTACTTGAGAAGAGGAAATCCATTAAGCCAGCTCACCCATAGAAGATGGTATTCTCTGCTCAGATAGCATTGGAACAAAGTGTTTGGGGTTTCCTTACACACACATCACAAAAAGGCAACTTGTAAACAGTAACTGCAGCAGCAGCTTATTCCTAAGGCCAACAAAACTGAGGGATAAAGAGAAAACAAGAGGAAGGCAGGCATGCAGTCATACTCATGAAGCATTGGAAAGCACATTTTGGCAGTGCACATTTGGTGCATAGCTCTGATCAGATGTGTTCCCTCTTAATATTTTAATGAGCTGAGCAACTGGAAATCCCAACTGATCACTCCTTTTATTTTTTTTAAATTGCTATACAAATCAAGAGTAAAACCAGCTTTTTTTCATAACCTTCTCAAACTGCTTATCAAAGCTGTGAAGAAATTCATGCCACCCTAAGCCAGTCCTTCTCCCAAGTCCCACTGCACTCTCTCCCACAGTCCCCAGCTCACACTCACTTACATCTCATCCCAGCCACTCAAACATACCAGGTTAGTCTCTTCAGCACACCCCAAACCAACAACACACCCATTTCATTCACCCACATCCTCTGACACTACCCACTTTATCCCAGGCTATCCCATAGCCAGCTCTGGCTCTCTCGTGCCCCAGTTTGGTCTTCAGTGCACCCCAACCCAACAGACCTCAATCCAGCCTGCCCCAAACTCTCTTTTTTTTGTTGATGTGAACTGTCTTGGACCTGCCACAATTGATAACACAGATTCCATTAGAGTGCAGGTAGACAAAGCTTGCTGTCTCTGGTGCTGCTTCTGGGAAGGAAGATGTTTTCGTTCGTCTTGTTTTAGTTTGCTTGTTTGTTTGCTTCCTTGCTTTGTTTCTTTCTTCACTTCTTTCTTGACCTCCGACCATCCTGGTTTTTTCTCTCAATAGTTCTATCTATTGACTCCTTTCTCTCCTCTATAGTTGTCTCACTTTTTTATGTCCTACCTTTCCCTCCTCATTGTCTTGAGCCAACCAAAGCTTCAGCAGAGTACAGCAATCAGGGCTACCCTAAGAACTTCTCTTTCAAGCGGAAATTGAGCAATGCCATGAGCTCCTATTTATCCATGATACATGTTCTTCCAACCCCCTTCTCATTACCCTTGTGTACAGTGAGCATACACATTATGTTAAAAAACATTATTTATTATTTGTATTACCATAGCACCTAGGCATCCTAATCATGAACCGAAAGATCAGTGTGCTAGGCACTGAACAAAGATAGAGAGATTGTAAGCCCCTAGGGGAGGTGACTAAGTATAAAGCAAGAGACAAAAGATGGATTTTCACAGATAGATGGGGGAACTGCAATAAACAATGAAACAGTGTCTCATTGTTTGCTTGTAGACCCCATTTGTCTGTCTGAATCCATTTGTTGTCAACCCCAGTCCCAATCCATGGTCTCAGCACACCAAAAGGCTACCCAATGTCAAGATTTTGTAGGAATGACAGGAAAGAAAAGTTATGAGTGATCAACTTGCAAAGAATTCCGAGGCTCTAGCTACCTTTAAATTTTTACAATTTTGCATTTAGTGTTGGCAAGGATGGTTATGTTTCATGTGCACTCTCTTTTAATAAACTTATTTAGAGAAACTCGGCACCTGCTGGTTGCATGTCCCTGCAGCATTGAAAACGTAGCTAATACTCCCTGGAAAATGTTAAGATCTTGTCCTCAGTCTCGTCCTCAGTCTACTATGACACACTCAGAGGACAGGTATATTTGGGACCCCCACACAGCCAGATAGAGCCAAACCAGTGAGCTGCAGTCATGGTGTTCCCAACACTCAAACAAACACAGAGATCATTCATCTGAGATGAATGGCTGGCCTTCACAGATTTTTATTTTGCCTACTGATTCTATCACTCTAGAATATGTCTCTCATTTTTGCTACTCCACAATTGGCATTTATAGAAACTTTCAACATTTCGACATTACTTCGTTGTTCCAATGCAGTGGTATTGTACTACCACAGTTATTTCCTATACTATGTAAAGGGGAGAAATGTGGTACCTTAAACCCTTCTGGTACTTAGATGGCAACCACTAAACCTCAGAATCCTTTTTTTTTTTGTCATAGCTACCTTCTTGCACGTGTGCTCAGCACATGTTTAATAGGTTACAATGTTACGCCCTTTTTTATCAACTACTTTCTCTCATTTCTGGATTCCATAGCTTTCAAGCACAGTTAATCAGTTGCACAGAGCAAAGGAATTTAATAAATCACGTAGGCGAACAGTCAAGGATTTTCACGCATTCCTTTCCTATGTAAATGGTCTGTAACTTTTTCATGAATCTGATCCATAGACTCTTGCTTTCACACTTCAACCCCCTCAGTCCCTCACCCTCAGTAGAACTACAATTTAAATGAGCCTGAAACATTTGAAGACAATTAAAGTTTAGCTTTGCATATCAGTGACCTACCAGCAATTCCCTATAAAGCTCTGATGTATATACTGTGTTTGATCTGCAGCTGGATGATTCAAACAGCAGTGATTCCAGAAGTACTCTGTACCCCCGTGGAGGATTGGAAACTAGACTCAGGAGACACTGCATAATAGCTGCTACTTCCTTAAAGCATTATGCAGTCCTAGGACACTACAGTAAGTTGCCAGGAATTTTGGCTTCCTTCCTGTTTTGCAAAAATCATAAATCATTAAGATGGTTTGGCCCGTCTTATTAACAAGATTTAAGAAGTTTAATAAAATACATTTGGCAGATTATACAGTGGCTCTTCTTACACCCAACCACAGTTCTTTTTGAGAAAGGGTAGTCGCTGTTCCCAAGGGCAGAAGTAAGAAACGTATAACAGGCTGCCTTGCAAAAAACAATGTTATTGTTTTTTTCTTTTCTTTTTAAATTAGTAAGCCCTACGGGGGGGAGGGGGGGGAGGGGGAGTCAGAGAGAGCATTAATTTGTGATTTCTGAATTGTAACCATGCCAACCATGATCTGTATGTTTTCTTGAAGGAGTGAAGACTGCCTGACAATCTGGAGCTAATGTGTGAGACTTGATCAAAGGAGGAGTAGGAGGTTGGTGCAATACAATCTACTTGTGTTGGACAAGCACGTTTTGAAACATGGGTATGATATATAGTTTCAAAAACTAACATGGTCTCGGCCCTTAGCTCGATTTGGAGCAAATTATAAAATATTTGGACAAGATTTCCCCAGAGTCTCTCCCCTTGGAAAAGCACTTTAATAATATCTATGAAATAATATAACAGCTCTCCAAAAGAGTTGCTGAACATTTAAGAAAATATTGTTGCACAGCATGACTGGACAATTTTACTCCTTTTGAGACAGTTGTGAAAGATGGAAATTATTGTAATAGTGGATGATGGAACAGCACCAAACCCTTTTCAGGTTTGACTAGAACAGACATGGTCGTGGTGCCATTGTCAACGGTGGCCTCACAATATTTATATATAGTGAATGGCAAACTAATCGTATTATACAGTTTTCTTGGCATTTGTATATCCTCGTATAAAGCTGACATTTATAATATTTCCATCACCTCACACTGAAATCAGTCATCCTGCCAGCTACTCCTCATCCCTTTCAAAATAAACCAAAACAAGGCAATGGAAACAATGCTCTGATTTATTCCAAATATCAGAGACTACGATTCTGTCAGTGTATGTTTTAATAAATGTTATGTTAACAGGTTCTCTGTTTGCTTAATGTTTCCCTAAGGAGGGCAGAATGTGATTTAAGCAATATCATATCTTAAAGTGCAGCATTAATTTTAAGTCTGCAATAAGAGAGATGGACAGGGTCATAGGTGGCATATGACTATACATGCTAGCCATCTCGTAGATAGCCTCTGTATTTTTTGGTAAATGTTTATTCATTTCACAGACCACAACACAGCTTAAAGAGCTTTGCTCAAGAAATCCCCAGTATAGAAATTAGGCAGGCTGCCGCAAATCAGTGCTGAAGTACCTTGAAAATCAGACCTATGGGATACATGGGGACTTGTATACACTGGCTCCTGCCAGTATTGTCCACCATCCACTTCATGTCCACATTACTCCAAAAAGTCATCTGAGCTTTCTTAATTAATTGATTTGCATATGTAAATCAAAATGCTTATATTCATTCTGCCTCCTTTTGGAGATGTGTTTTCACATGCCAGTATTAGGGACATGAAGAATCAATCCCAGACGGGATTCCACTTGTGCATGAATCCCCACTCTCAAGAGGCCATTTGGAATTGTTCAGATAGTGATGCCACAAAACTAGGACTATGACCTGTTGTCATGCATCATCCTTGCTAGTTGTATGTGCTTAATTGACCAATGATTAAAATGAACCAAACTGGGTTTGTGCAGTGCGAGGATTCCTTTGCATCACTGTAGACAGAATCAGCAAAACAAAATGAAACCAAACCCCAAAACCACCGGGGGTCATGGTTTTTTTCACTGAATCAGAGTGACCCTGCTAGAGTTGAGTTGGGGTTTCTTTTAAAGCTAGCTTAACTTGTGGGAATGCTATGTCTGCACATCAGCTGTGAGAAAACAGGTAGAAACCCATCTGGAATGTATCGGAAGACTCAATGGAAAGGATTAACAGGGAGCGCTCTGTGTCACCATTTTGATTCACCCACCAACACCAAGAGCCATACATAAGACTATGGAGGAGAGCACTGTCCAAAGGAGGACACGGAGAGCAGGTTATCTGGAAGTTGTGAAGATCTCTATTGGATGAAATAAGGATAGCTGATAACTAGACAGTTTAAATTTTGTAGGAGTTGGACTTTGGGGATTAATATTACTACACTCCCCCTCATCCTCCAGCACAACCTTCCCTCCTCAAGTTATTTCTCAAATGTGTCTGCTATTCATGAATGAAGCTACCCCCAAGAGATAGTCATTCTGAAGACTGGGCTCTGCTGTCAGGCCCACCAACAGGGCAGGGGAGGGGGAACAGTGGCAGCTGGGAGCCCAGGTTCTATAAATTGTTGTCAGAGCACTGCACTGCACACCGTGTGCAGATAGGAGGCCTGACTGTCCCAGCCCTGCCCCTTCTGCCCAAGGTCCTGCCTCTTCCAGGACCATGGAGCTGCCACCTCCCCCACCTCTCGTCCAGGAGGCTCACAGAGGCTGTCAGCTCATCGTGTCTGATGTTTCTTCATGGCTGACACATAGACTCAGAATAATCCCATCTGTCTTCTTTTTTGGTCTCATAGTCCTATGGATGGCTAAAGATTTTTTTTTTTTAAATCAGTGATTGAGCTTTGTGAGATTTTACCCTGGACACACAGCAGTCATTATACTATATGTTTGCTGGGCTTACTCAATATATGTCAAATTGCCAAAGAATAGTGATATGACTCTCTAAGTTAATGCACTGAAGGTAGTGAAAGCTTTTGGAGACTTTAATGTCCACCATTTAGTGTGCTGGTCAGCATGTCTCCATTGGCCCAATGCCAAATGGGAGTCATAGTTTTATGTAGCTCATACTTCAAGGCTGGTCCAGTTGGTAGCCTGTTTCCATAGTTACAACAAGGACTGTAACTTTGGCAGTTCAGGGACTGCATTTTACTGTCCTACAATTAAGGAAGCATCTTTGCCCTATTTCTGTTGAGACATCACTTCTGATGAATATTTGCTTCTAGAACTGAGGCAGCTGCCAAAGAAATCTGTAAAGTTGCCCCAGGTCCTTCTAAACTTATCGGCTGATTAGACATTGCAAAATGACTGTGGCCTGCACAGGCAATGAACCTTTCATAGAAGAGTTTTTGAATTAGCAGACTAAAGTAAGTCCATCACTAGCCATGCATTGCTTTTGACATCTTTTTGCCAAGATGTTCCATTAGAGGAAGGAGAAAGAAGAGTTACACAAGTACAACTTGCTTACCGAAGATTCTGTTTGTCACTGTATTCTGCTTCCCTGCTGTACTTTTCACTCTTTCTTTTTTTCACCTGAGCTAGGTGAAACTTATACTTGTCATTTGTACTTTGGATTTTATTGCTTTGGACATTTTCCAACCGTGCAGGTTGCCAGAGCTCTTATGTCAGTCATAATTAACAGTTCTTTGTGGCTTCTTGTTTGCTGGTAGGTGTAGACGTACCACTGTCTGTCAAGATACTGCTCTGCATGATAGGTGAAGAGGTATAGTGGACTGACAAACAGGATTGTCACTAAGTCATTCTCTTCTAAAGATTAAAGTTTTCCTGTCTCCTCAGGGGAGGTGAGGATGCTTCATTATATTTTTATTCACTGAGGCTTTACAAAGCTGGAATGAAAGCCCTGACATGAGCAGGTACGTTCCATTCCTTCTCCAGAAATAGGGCCTAATTAGCCATTACACTGATTTCACACCAGCTGAACTCCTTTGAAATCAATGCTGGCCTGTCTTAGAGTGACTGCCTGGGCTGGTGCTGCCACATGAGAGCTTGGATGTGTGGGCAGGTGGGAGAACATATAAGTTCTCTCACAGTGCTGAGGGGAGCAGCTTTAGAATAGGAGAAAGATAGAGGGAAAAATGTCTCCTGACCCCCTTCAGTGGCTGCAGTATAACTCCATTGAATTCAGTGGAGTTACATTGGTGAAAAATTGATGTAACAGAGTGAAGAATTGAGCCCACACATAGCGTGAAGTCAAATTTATCACCTCCCTGGGGATTGGCTTTGTGTCAGGGACTGCCTGTTTAGTACGTGTTTGTACTGCACCTAGTACAAATGATCCTGATGCATGAGCAGGACTCCTAGGCTTTACAGTAGTACATAGAATTGATAATGATGACAACAACATAAATGTTGGGCAAAGCTTTCTCCGCAAGCCAGGCAGTGATTAGGGTTTCCTGCAGGATTGCCATAAATCTGCATCTAGCCACAAATCTGCATCTCTGACCCGATTGTTAGGTCTGCTGCTCTTATGTCCTATTGGAGTTAAGAAGCCACATGTGCCATAATGAGTGAGAAGAATTTATTCTGGATTCTCTTCTGCTCACAGGTTGGGGCAACACAAGAGCCTTGGGTCCCTTTGTAAATTCACTAATTTTGCCACTATTGCTATACTTTGGTTTTTGTGCTTTTGCACATGTAGGCAAAAGTGTCTCCAACAATGAAAGCATATTTTGCCTACACCAAATGACTCCAGCAGGGATTTTCAAGGGAGATGGCCACATATACAAGCCCTGTGGAGGGGCTGAGGGAAGCATATGTCTACCAACATCTTACTGTTCTGATAATGCCTCCCTCAGAATTGTTGCAGAACTCTTGGTTCCTCAGGGTGGCTGCTGTCAGCAAGGTCTCTCTCTCTGTCTCTCACAGAAATACCTTATTGGCCAGGCAAAACATATAGATTGAATAAGCTTCTACTGTTGTTACCAGTGGCTACATTTGTACTGTGAACTAGGGACGTGATTCCCAGACTGCATACCCATATTAGCACTATCTCAATGAGAGATTTTGAGAGTGTAAATAGTAGTAGTGTGGCCACAGTAGCCTGGACTGTGACGGCTTAACTGTGCCAAGAACAGGACTCGGGCAGTTTTATACTTTGTGAGGCTACACCATGCTGCCACCACCACTGCCTGCACTAGTGCAGCTACACCATTAGTAATTCTCATGCAAGCTCTTCACCAGCTAGCAGGCATATGTGTATGGGAGTTGGAAATCATACCCCTAACTTGTAGCATAGATGTAGCCTTAAGCAAAGCCTCATGTTTGGATCAGTAGTAGGCTCTGCCTTTTCAGGCTTGCTCTGCATCCTTTGAAAGGTCAAAGATCATCTGTCTTTGAAATCTCCAATAAAAGTCCAGTTCTGAAGTGGGAGGGAAGCAATAGTTTTAAAATGGCACTTACAGCTGATGCTTTCCCTTTTTCACAGCCACTCATGGGTCTCTCTTACTTCCTTCTGCCCATACTCCGGACTTCTTGTGGCTTTTCTTGATGTCCACCCGATTTACTGCCTTTAGCTATCTTCTTACCAATGAGCTCTCTGAAGCTTCCATTTCTCTTCTACTCAAAATCCCTTTCTGCCTTCCATTGTCAACAGCAATTGTGGCAGGTCTCTAGCCTTGCCTCGGTGGGAAGTGGGTCCCACATTTCTAGGAGATTAGTGTTTGCCTCAGAGGCTCACTGTGGCCCTCCTCATAGCCTCTTACCTCTTGCTAGAGGCAAGGGTCACAGTCTATGCAGACATCTTCATCATAGGCAAATCAAATGGGTTTGGGGTGAACCCTTCTTTGGTCCCAAACTCCCCCTTTAGAGGTAGTCTGCATGGTTGTGCAGGGAGGGTTGGGAGGGAAACCAGGCCCACCCTCTGCTCCAGGCTCCAGCCCAGGGACCCTAATGGTGGCAGCTGCAGGTAGTATTTCCTCCACCACCAGAGCTGCAACCTTTTCCTAAGCCAAACTGACTTGGACTTTTCAGCTTAGAAAAGAGGAGATTAAGGAGGGGATATGATAGAGGTCTATACAGTCATGACTGGTGTGGAAAATGTGAATAAGGAAAAGTTATGTGCTTATTCCCACAATATAAGAACTAGGGGTTACCAAATGAAATTAATAGGCAGCAGGTTTAAAGCAAACAAAAGAAGTTTCTTTTCACTCAGCGCAGAGTCAATCTGTGGAACTCCTTGCTGGATGATGTGGTGAAAGCTAGGATTTTAACAGGGTTCAAAAAAGAACTAGATAGATTCATTCAGGTTAGGTCCATCAATGGATATTAGCTAAGATGGGTAGGAATGGTGTCCCTAACCTCTGTTTGTCTGGAAATGAGTAATGGGAGGGATCACATGAGGATTACTTGTTTTGTACCATTCCTCTGGGGCATCTGCAATTGTCCACTGTCAGCAGACAGGATACTGGACTAGATGGACCATTGGCCTGACCTAGTATGGCCATTTTTATGTTCTTATGTTCACTTCTCCAACCAACTCCTCCCAGTACTTTTCTCCTGGTACCTGACCATACCCTTCCACTCTTCCCCAACACACCTCTTCACTCCCAGTCGTTGGCCTTCTGGCTCTCCCTGAAGGGAAGCCTTTTAAACTAGCCTCAGCAGATCCTTGGGGTGCAGGTGTTCTGATTAGTCTGATGCTTTGGGCAAGCTCTTGATTGGCCCTCGGCTCTTCCTGAGTGTGCTGTAGCAGCCCCTGCCCTGGTTACTCATGGAACAGAAGACTGTTCACCAGGCCAACATTGCCTCTGTCACACAATATATGTTAGGACAGGTTTTCTACACAGAGCTCAGGAACATGCCATTTAAATCATGAATACTTTGGAAAGCCTGCTGTCAAGAGTTCCACAAAAATGCATTGCAGGCTGAAATACACAACAAAGTGGTGGCTGGTACCAAAGTAGCACAGGCATAGTGTCACAGATGAGCTCTACTATCCTTACCCATCATGTGATGATGGTATGTAGTATCAATCCACACACTACTAAGGTGCCTATCACCTATGAGCCAGGGTGACCTTAACATATTATTAAGCATTTCTATTTACACACATAGTGAAAGACTTCCCCTCCATTCTTAGAGTCACATTCTTAAATGAAAACAGCCATTGATGGAGCCAGGTCAGCTGCAGCATTTCCCTGGGAAAAGACTAGCACACAGAGATGATTAATTGCATCTTGCCTTGAAGGTGGCAAGACTGTGACTGAGCCTAATCATTGATGGCGTCACAAAGGGGTTTCCACTATGAACAGCTTGCCTCTATCCATTGCAAGATTTATTCTCATGCAGAAATACCCCCTCCAAATAGAACTGACACACCAGATGCCAGAAAGAGAGGCTGTCTCTGATGCAGCTAGCCCCAGCTTATTTAGGGCTTAGAATATGAGGACCAGGACTTTGTGTTGAACTCAGAATTGAACTGGAAACCAACGTAATATTCAGATGACCATTGTCTTGTGTGCTGATCAGCTCAGCTTATTTGAAAGGTATACCACTGCATACCAATCCTGCTACTGCTTTCAGGTGGCCTCTGGGATCACCATCAGGTAAAGAACACTGTTTGGAAGGGGTCTATTTGAGTGGACTGTTCCAGATACCTAAGTAGCCACATTCTAGCTAAGATGAATAGAGTATTTCCAGATGTTCTCAGTAGGTGTAGAGACTACCCAGAGAGTCAGATGGTTGTCATTAAGGGCATGAAATTCAGAAATAATGGATACTGAAGTCACCCCAAAATGATGACTTTTGGGAATTCTATCACCAGCTTAGTTTGTGAACTTTGATAAGAAGATGAAATTACAAACAGGCCCTATCGGGGGGCGGGGCGGAGGAGGAGGAGGAGCAGGAGAGCCATTTGACCCAGGCTTCAGGAGACAAAGGGCCCTCAAATGTTGACATTTTTCTACCAAATCATTTCAATTTTTTATACACCTTGCAGTTAGAACAGAGACAACAAAATAATCTATACATACCTGCAAAAAAAAAAAAAGATTTAAATCATTGTGGGACCTTGGGTCCTTGCCAATTTTTTGGTCACATCTGAGTATTCATCTGCATGACTGGAGTAGTTTCTGTGATTAGTGAGTCTACATTATGAATCGCTGTTTACAATCTTTGCATAGTTTAGAGGTTCTGAAAGATGTAATTAATTATATTGCTGTAAAGTGATTTTGCTGAGGGTGAGTTTAATCTTTAAATTAGATGTTTATCTCTGCATAGGAGATTTTCGTATTCCTGTTTTTTCTTATGTGTGTCTGTATATAATAACCATATCAGGCTACCTCTTTGTCCATTAGTATTAGATTCACTTTTAAAGGTTTTTTTGTGATAATAAACTTTTAATTCTACTTGTTTAATAAACTTTATATCTAATCTGGCAATTGTCACATGTTCATATTCATAATAACACACCAGTTATTAGAAGAATTTAATAATGGAAACATGTTGGCAGATGAAATGTCAAGACTTTGAAATACGGCTATAAGGATCACAGTAAATAACACCCCAAAACCACTATTATATAATATTCATTGAGAAGTATGTACAATTAAAATTTTGTATAACCAATAGCCTTAAGTTAATTAATTTATTGTTTGTTACTGTGTTTTAAAAGAAACCCTTTATAAAAATGAAGCAAAGATTTGAAAGTGGTACAAGTAAGAGACTGCAAAAGCAACAGAATGAAGCAGCAGCAAAGAGTTTAAAGCCAATTGCATCATTTCTCATAGAAAAGATGCCTCAGCCATTAGACAGTGACCATACTGACAGTGACACTTCCAGTTCTGATGATGAAAACTTTGTACCTGCAAATGACATTTCAATGCCACTACCTCAAAATGAGGAGGTCATTAATCAAGACACAGAAATGCCAACAGTAGCAATAGATGCAGAATCTACGCTTGATTTAGAGACTGCAGGCAGAAAATGAGGACCTCGGAGATGCTGCACAGCAAGATCAAGAACTTATGGCTAGCGTAAGACACAGTTTAAGAACTGTGGCATCAGAACCTGATATTGAACTTCTTGATAAGAACAATGCTGCTCACATGCAGTCATTCTTCAAAGTTAATTATTTTCAGATTCCAAGCAATTTACTGAAAGATGCTGAAAATCATGCTTTTCCCACTTGTCTGCTGACTCAAATTCTTCCAAATGGAGAGATCTATACAAGAGACTGGCTCTGCTGGAACATGGAAAAGCAGGCTCTGTACTGTGTACCCTGTGTCATTCTATGACAGTGGATCCAATATGGCTGTGAAGTACAATGGAGTATAAGTAGTCCTTCTTGAGTAAAATCTAAACTGTTTTTTCTCCAGTTGTGGCAATCACACACTAAATCTTGTTGGCACTGATTGCACTGAATCATGCAAAGAAGCAATCATATACTTTAGAACAATCCAGCAAGGCAAAGATTGGACTGTACGACCTCTTCAGTAGCAGTTCTCAAAAGTGGGAAATTCTGAAGCAGTATCTGCCTGTTTCCCTTTATGGCATGTCAACAATGAGAGGGATAGCACGAATTGATGGCATTAAACCAGTTGCACAGCATTTGGACTCTGTGAGAAAGGCTTTAAGCGAGCCTGAATCTCTTACTCTCACAGCACAGGCTCATACTGAGCCTAAGTCAATTCAGAAATATACATTAAAATGTTAATGCAGTTTAATGTCACCCATGTGAATGAAACTGCTCAAAATGATCCATGAAACTAATCTTGTAATTGAAGCACACAATGCTACATTAGATGTTGAGAGGGATAACATTGAATTACTTCTTAAAGATATTTAAAAGATTTGTGATCAGTAGCATGCAATCCTTTCTTAGTACAAATAAGTAGCCCAGGGTATTGTCATTTCACCTGAGTTTTCCACCAATCACAGCCTAACATCTCAGTGTGATGCAGAAAGGCACTATTGAGTCAATTTTTGTTGTTATTGACTCCATAAAATCTGGTCTTACATGTCAATTTGAGTCACTGTGACAAATTCGTATCCTTTTTTTATTCTTTTGGGAGTTCAGAGAACTAAGTGATGAAGATCAATGTTCAGCACTGAGCGATTTCAACAAAGGTACAACAATTACATTTCAAGAGATCTCTATGACAAGATCGCCTTCCTAAAACATACACATTCCACCAACTTTAAATCAGACTGCAATCCATAGGAACTTCAAGAAATATTCTGTCTTGGCCTGTCAACTGTATTTCCTAATATCACAATTGCATTAGTTATTTTTGTCCGTCTCCCTGTATCAGTGGCTTCAGGTGAATGCACATTCAACATGTCAAAACAAGTAAAGAACTATGATCATTCTTCAATGGGACAAGAGCGTTTGAATTGGCTTGCAGAGCTTAAAATTACCAGTGACATTGTACATAAATTAGTTTTTTCTTCAATTATAAACAAGTTTGCACATAACAAAGCTAGAAAAGCATTCCTACAATGAAGAGTTTTGCTTGCAGTGGAAACTCACAATTAAAGTTACATTTTTAATACACATGCTATTGGTATGACATAATTGTGAGTAAATAGATAACTCAAGTGTTCATTTTCATGTATTCTTTTGGTTTTAGAATGGCCCACTGAGTTACTAGCAGATGCAGTGGTGACAGCATTAGAGCAGATGAGTCCTGCAGCCAGATTTGATCAATTATCAATTTGTATTTGTTAATTTCCATAAATATTAAGGAGACATTAGTGGAACCATTTGCATATAATTCTTTATATTTATGGATCTATTAATCAAATATAATTCCCTGGCTCCAGCCAAGCTGCAGTCTGCATAGGACCTCAGGTGTGGGATAAGATGGCTGTACTCAAAGTACACAGCCTCTTTCAAAATTCCCCTGGGCAGGCTACATCCTCTGTGGTACTGAATGTAGATGAGGCTTTCCTAAAGTTTGTCTTGCCCCTGAAGGGGAATCTGCAGCTGGGCACTTGCCAACTTTATTTTTGGTGACTGAAGTGGTACAAAACAGGCTTAGCGGGACTCATATTCTGGAACATGCACTGAATTATTTTAAAGGAGAACATTGAGTAGCTGTATTATGGGAACTGTCTGAAGAACATAGAGTTAATTAACATTGGGAACATCATCATAACACTTATTTCCATGACTATCCACTCCATTTTATGGCAATTGTAAGGGGCCTGGTGTTCGTTAAATAGCTCATTACAGGAGCTGAATGCTCATGTAACCCACACACCTAGGCTATGTCTACACTACAAGTTTTCTCAGCAAAAAATATGCTAATGAGGGACTCATTTGCATGAGTTGTGATCTCATTTGCATATTTTCTGCCAATCCCATTTTTGTGCAAAAACAAACAGTGAGGACGTATTCTTTTTGTGCAAAAACCCCTTTTTCTGTAAGATCCTTATGTCCCCAAAAAAGGTATACCAATCTTGTGGAAAAAGAAAACGTCCACATTGCTTGTTTTTGCGTAAAAACCCCAGTGCAAACGGATCGTCAGAAAGACGGATTGGCAGAAAAAATGCAAATGAGATCACGACTCATGCAAATGAGTCCCTCATTAGCATATTATTGGCCAAGAAAACTCGTAGTGTAGACGTAGCCCTACTGTGAGTCACTATCCCGTGCAGTGGCACTTAGACCACTTTGTTGTATCATGCAAGCAAGGTAGTAACAAACTTCAACAGGCCTTTATTTATCAAAGGTGAAACCTCTTTACAAAGCTGCTGCTGCTCCCCTCTGTAGCTCTCACTCAGGCCTGGCCCATCTCCTTCCCCCTCCTTCCTGTTTCCTGTGCTTCCAGATTCCCAACAGCCGGTGCTCCCAGTTCTAATAAATACAAGCAGCATCTAAAACACCACACACTTACAGCCAGAGATAAGAACAAATAAGCTCTACTGCCTAAGCTGAGAGCCAACTGGCAATTAGCTTGAACGGTAGAGGCTCCTACACTAAGCTCCAGAGGTTCCCTGTTCAAAATCCGCCTGGTGGTGGTTATATATAGCCTCTGCTAAGGTCACCATGAAGTTACAGAACAGTGCAAAGAGACCATAATCAGAGGCTACATCTACACTGCAGGCGTATTCTTGCACAAGTAAATTTATGGCAAAGCATCAGAACAAAGGGCATCTTGTGCAAACGTGATTCTTCTCTCCATGAGGAATAAGCCCTCTTGCGCAAGAGCTCTTGCACAAGAAGTCAGTGTGGATGGGCAATAGGAGTTTCTTGTGCAAGAGAGCATCCACACTGCCATGGACACTCTTGTGCAAAAGCACATGGCAGTGTGAACGTGCTCTTGTGCAAGAACTTTTGCACAAGAACTCTTGTGCAAAACAGTTCTTGTGCAAGAAGCCTGCAGTGTAGACGTAGCCCAATTGTAAAGGGGTTTCTAAGGATATATCCCAGGCTGATGAAAAAAACAAGTCAGTTTTACTCCCACTCTCACATCCAGCAGCCATATCTTGAAGCAGCTTTTGGCTGCTCTAACTTATACCAACAGTGCAAGGTTCAAGGAAGTGGAATAATGGTTTAGTTGCAGCGCTATGGAAACTTGCTAAGTGGTATCTGACTGGGAAATGCAGTAAGAAATCAATCAGCTCAGAGATAGCTTTTAAAAATATACTATAATTACTTGAGTTTTTTTGTTGCACTGAGCTGCAGAGACTGGCCTGCTAGACAGAGAGCTCAAGATTGCTGGTCTTGTCAACACAGGATTTTAAAGTTTGTGACTACAGCGAACGAATCAATTCTCAGACCTACTAAGTTAATCCACCTGTCCTGAGATTGTAATAACTCTTTGTATGGCAGGAATGCAACATCAGCAGCTATGGTATATAAAGTATTTCATCTGGAAATAATAATTCTATCTCAAATGTATACTATTAGGGAATTTATCCATTTTGTTGTAGGGAAAGGAAGGTCTTCAGATACAATTTCAATTTTGAGAGGTGTTTTGTTTTGGAGAAGGAATACACGTGACTTTAAATTGTCCTCCTCTCCCCCAGTTATCAAACCTGAAAACTAGCTACAGATAATAAAGGTCGTCAAAATATTTACTTTAGAGCTAGTATAGTTTTTTAAGTGAACGGTAATGCTAAAGTGAAAGCATGCCATAAGCAAACAACATTTTCAGAATCTCATAGCTGACCTGATTGGGCCCAATTGTCCACTGCTCTGCCCTTTTGTATTCATTCGCATTGATGCAAGATGGATATAAAAAGCCATGTCTGGTAACAGAAAAATCAACTGGGTCTGACCCTCAGCACCAATAAACGTACTGTGCACCACTCTGCTAAGCAGCCTTAAAACAGACCTATATATATAGTGAGCATTTTGTGGAAGAGGCACAGCAGCACTCCACTGCCACAAGAGCCCTTAGGGCTATTGCAAGCAATCATTAATTAGAGCAGTCCTGCAGCGACTGCTATTTATGCCAATGATTCAGTGGAGCCATAGATATGGCTTACAGCCACCTTCCTCCTGCTTCCCCTTTGATTCTGTTCTGTGTGTGGCTGAAGTAGACAGAAGGATCAGGGAAATTTCTCTGCAGTTGGAAAATGAGAGTAGAACATAGACGTTAGAGATGGGCGATTCTCCAACAGTTCATCATTCTGATTTTTGATCAGTTAAGTATAAAACATCAAGCTACTCTACTGCAGATCATCCAGACTGGAGTTTGTAAAATTCCACTGGAAGCAATGGACTTTCACGAGATTCCTAGGACTTCTTCCTTCCAATCAGGCTACACATACAAGCCACAATGGTTTGTTCCACTGTCTGTTTCTCAGCACTTCCCCTCATACATATAAGCAGAACCTGGAAATGGAGAGCAGCGCAGGAGTGAAACAAGGGGAGAGTTAAATTGGGCTGGCTTTCAGTTTGAGGTTTTGGCAAAAGATTTTTTTTCCTGTGTGGGAGAGAGGAGGTGCTGAAATAATGTGCCCATTGTTAATGGATCCCTTCCATATTGCATAGGATTATGTAAAACTTTGGGGCTCATTTTTCAAAGTGTTGAGCATTGCCTGGGAAGTACTGAGTTCCCTCAGTTCCCACTGAATGCGAGCACTCTGTGTCACCTCAAAAGGGCTCAGCATCTTGAAGAATAGCTCCCTTTGAATCCAGAAGCAGCTGGAGCACCAGTCATGCAGGGCCAATGAGACCTTCAAAGCGTCTTATGGAGCTGTGAGTTCCAAGGGTTCTCTGGGGGCTTATCCTACTTGAGCATGTTGAAAAATGACGACTTCTCACTGAAATTCCTGCAGCATGGCCTGCTTTGTCAATGATGATCTTCCATGTAGTTCACATGTGTTCAGCACAGCACAGAGCTTCCCAACATAGCTTGGGGGATAAAGTACTGCACAGTTATTTCATTTGTAAAATGTACTATTTATACAATAGAGTATAATGAAAAGTGTATTTTTCAGACCCAAGAAAAGCATCTCTAATCTACACTATTTTACATGATTTGTAAAATATCTGCAGATATTTAACTGATCACATTACTTCCCACGCTGTAAAATTGCATTTATTAATATTTATTATCTTACTGTACCCAATGCATGCAAAGTGCTTCATAGTGCAAATAGGAAGGTCTGGTACCTGCCTAGAAGAGCTTACAGTCTAAGTTAGATATTGCATAACAAATGGAATGGAGTGGCAGGGTAAGAAAAGAGGCTACAGCAGTAGGTTTATGTAGTTACACAGCAAACATTTGTACAAAGCAAGGTGAAGCCATTTTTCATGAGTATAAAAATGCATGTCTTTTATAGTGGAATTGAATAATAATAATAATAATGATTAAAATTAATAAAGGAACTTTCTGTAATGTACCCAGTGAGGTTACTCTTGCTATTATAATACAGTATCCAATTCAGAAGAAATAAAAGTTAACAACTGATCAAATCTAATTAAAATATAGACTCCATCATACCCTTTCATCATCCTTTATTGGCATGTAATAAGCACATACTTAAAAGACCAAGTGAATTTGAGCAAATATTTATGCACAGATATCATGGGCAAAGACTTCCCTCAGACTTGTACAATATTCTTTGGAAGAATTGTAAACCTAAAACTAAATCCATACTTGCCTAGCGAATCTGTGTCTCGAATGCTAAATCAGAACCTTTGTGGGGGAGAAAAAAATCCATTTCAATATATGAGAAATCTTTCATCTTTACATGAAATTTAAATGTTTAGTGCATACTTAGATATAAGAGAAGTGTGCACCTAAATGGGCCCAACAGATTCTAGCCTGTGCTTGAGACAATACGGAGTATCTGGGGGGAATGCCTTTTTATAAATACTTTGAGAATTGGCACAAAAATACTCTACTGTGGTCCAAAAATGACTTTTCTTCTAGAAAGTCAACTTTCAATGTTCTTTCCTTATATCTGTGTTCAAAAAGCTAACATACATTTAGGCAGGCATTAATCTACGTTTATATATTAACAAAGAGCCTGGTCTTGCACTACTGAAATCAATGGGGGGATGTCCATTGACATCATTAGGTGCAGGGTCAATGTTTAAATGGTTATCAGTTCTCAATTGTAAAATCTGCAAAGGCAATTAAAAACTAATAAACAAAAGATCATCCACTTCCTATCTATATGACAAGTGGATGCACTTTATTCTCTTTGTCCTTTTATTCTTTTGTTCCTGTAGTCTATAATTCAGTACTACATTTTCTTTAATCATACTGCTAAAGGCACTGGACCAATATGATCCATTCTGCTTTCCTTGCTTTTTTGGTGATGTCCATTAATAATGTCCTTTCAGCACCAGTGCTTCCGTTATCTAAATTATTTACTTGAGACAGCAGTTTATCAAACTTCTTGCTCAAGTTGGCAGTTGCTTACTGGATCAAATTAGAAATTTCTATTGATTTCCTCCAGTGAAGCATGTAGAGATCCATCATGGTTTAAAGTGCCAAAATAAAGATGGTAAATCTCCAGGTGGAAAGACGATACTGTGGACTAGAGCTGACTAGAAAAAAAACAATTCCATTTTGCAAGCATTTTTGAGTTTTCAACATTTGTTTTTGTTTTGTGTTGGAATGTAAACAAAACCTATTGAGTATTTTTGCAAAAATGAAATGGTGTCTTGATGCCTGTGAAGTGGTGGATGGGTCAGTTTGTCCTCTAGTGGCTAAGGCACAGGTCTGTGGAAAACAGACTCATGTCCTTGCTTGATTCAGAGCAAACTTTTCACACCAGCTCACCCAGACCAAAGACTTGACCTCGTCTGCTATATCCTAAGATACTCTCCTAATCTCTCAGCAATAGAGAGCTCCTTATGTATGTTCTCGTCCACACACACAAAGCCTGGAATGAGACGATTTAGCCAAAACTGAAACATCTCCACAAAATGTTTTAGCTCTGATTAAACTGAATATTTCAATGACATTTCATTTTCTTGAAAATGTTCCAACAAGCTCTTCTGTGGACATGGCTGATTATTATATTGAATCTTATGTTGTCATTTACATGTGTGCAAAATCAGTCTCAAATGCTACCCACTCAGCATGTCAACTTTTATACAACTATGCATAGCTGTAGAGCCCCAATACTGGGGACCATCCATATTTGGGTCAGCACTTAAGCATATTGTGCATATGATTAAATCCCATTGAAGTGATGCCTAATGTTAACTGCTGTGCTAAATGGGGATTGAGCATAAGCATAAGTGTTTTCCTGGATCAGGGGCTAAGGCCATGTCTACACTACAGAGAAAATTGAGGCAGTCTTCCAGGGTTTGAATTAACAGATCTAGTGAAGATACACTCATTCAAACTGAGAGGGGCATTCCTGTTGATGCTGGTGGTCCTGCTTCTATGAGGAGTAAGGGAAGTCAAAGGGAAGGTGTGCCCCCTTCAACTTCCTGTAGTGTAGACAGTGCCAAAATTTGAGTTAAGATACTAGTTAACGTATCTGAAGTTAAGTAGCTAAAGTTACATAACTTAATTCAAACTTATCTCCTCACATAGACCAGGGGTAAATGACTGCACAAGTTGTAAGGAAGTGAAGAATCAGATCCAGGGATTTTGTCTGGGCCTCTCTCAGTACTATCTATCATGCTGATAGATGCTACACAAAAACTTAAGGCCCATTTAAATGTGTACAGCTATTGACTGCCGTGGGGCTACGGGCATGCGTAAATGTTAGGGCTGCAGAGTGTGGCATAGAAAAGTAGAGAAAACTAAAGAGAAAAAAAATCTTGTAAATAAGAAGACCAAAATACCTATCAGCAGGGATTTATTAAATGTCCTGGTTAAGATTCAGAAGTATAATATCAACTGTATTTAGTATGGAAATACCTAAGGAACAGCCAGGATCAGGGTCCCATTACGCTAGATACTGCACAAACACGGAGAAGTAGACAGTCCTGTCCCAAAAAGCAAACAGCGTAAATAGACAAGACAAATCTAGGCTGAGGGAAGGGCACATGCAGAGGGAATTATGTGGAGGTGGCAAATAGCATGTTACTTCCATGATATATTTTGGAGGGTGTGTCATTACTTAGCAGGGAATAACCTAAATAGAAGGAAAGAGAAGGGAAAGCAGGTGAGGTGCAGAAGGCAGGGATGATGAGCAGGAGGGAAAGGTGTGGATGAAGCTGAGATGAGCAGACTTGTGGGCAAAGAAAAGTTTGGAGCAAACAGCCAATCAGCACAGGGCAGAGAAAGTCTGGTGAAAACCATGGAAAGTTCTTTGGCTCTTTTTGCAGCTTGTCCTATCAGATTGAGTGTCTGGCTGGATTCCCTCTCAGGTTTCCCTCAAAAACATATGGTACATCTGGGATGTAGTTATAGTTTCTCCAGAATGGGGGAATTGGCCCTGAACAATTCTGTGTTGAAGAGGAGAGAACCTGGGAGTGATATTCCCCTTCCATCCAGAGCCACAGTCCCTGCCAGGCTACTTCTGCAGCTGTCACGACCCAGTGGAGTTTGCTCTTAAGAATACTGTTAAATGAGTTGTTTGCCTTCACCCTATTATGTAACCAGTACAATAGAACCTTAATAAAAGCATTTGAAATTAAAACATGAGTATTGCCCCTAACTCAAGTTCTCGCCACACACAGAAACCCTTAATTTCCTTTTAACTCAGGTTGGCTGGTCCATCAGTGGGGCAGGGGAGCTGAGAGTCATGCTGTGCCCCTGGGCCAGGTGCGGAGTGGGGTGTCTCCACACTCCCAGAAGGGGTAGGGCCTTGAGTGGAAGAGACGGGGTCAGGACAGCCAGCCATCTGCACTGCCCAGAGCACAACGTGCCCTCCCCAAGCCTTCAGTGCCACCCAGACCAGGGTGCACTCTCCACTCTCCTAGCCCTTAGAGTTTCCAGGAGCATGTGGCACTGTACTCCAGTGGCAATTTAAAGGTCCCATGGCTCCAGTCACAATTGCTACTGCCGTATCTGTGGTGGTGGCTAGAGCCCTGGGCCCTTTAGAATTGCTGGGCCCAGAGACAATTGGCTTTTTTTGCCCATCCCACCATCAGTGCGCCTGCAGTGGGGACAGACTACAACTCAAGTTAGCAACTGACAAGTTGTGCCAACAGTCACCTTGTGCAGCCTGAGTGTGGTTTACAGGATGGCTGTTCTCACTCAAGCTAGGCTTACAAGAATGGAGTTAGCTCAAACTAGGCTCATATATCAAGTTAATTTTGCAATGAAAATAAGTGACATTTCTACAGTGACATAGGATGCCTATGGCAGACTTAGGAATGTAAATCTGATTTGTCTACACTTAAATTTGTAGATGAGATTGCAGCATATGTAGCCATATCTGAGCTAACTTGACTTAGCTAGAGCAAAGCTAGCTCAGGAAACAGTAGCAATGAAGCTGCAGCACCATAGCAATGACACAGACTAACCGCATCCAGCCAGGACCCTGGGTAAATGTTCAAATGGCTGGCTTGTACCATCACTTGTGCCGCCATGGCTTGGCTGCTGCTTTGACTCAAGCTAGCTTTGATTCTTATTGTAATTCATGTACCTGCAAGAAAGAATATCATTATTGAAATACCAGGATCACCGCTCCTTCAATTAACGTATGAAAGTTTGCTCTATATAACGCTGATATCCCTAAAACATAATGTCTTTATGTAACCCACGTACTTAGTGTGTGTGGTTCACTGTCCCATGTAGTGGTACTTATGAGCTCTTCATCATAAACTAAGAACTAGCTGGTTTCATAGCTCAAGATGTAGAGGCTCTTATACAGAAGTCCTAGGTTCAAATCTACCCCTTGGTGGTTACAGTTACCTTTCCCCCCCACTGAAAAAAAAAGCAAAAACACAGGACCAGATTTGCTACTGTTTATTTTTGCTCCTAGAAATATCTGCAGGAAAATGATGCTGATATGATAAAAAACAACCAAAAGATAGAAATAGCATTTTACAAAATCCTTTGCAGGTCATTCTCAGCAATGCTTCTTGACAGAAACCAGTCTGAATATTTATGGCTAAATTAAAACCTGTGAAAGTGCAAGTCATAATGGAAACACTGACCCTTAACTACCACAGTGCTAGCAAGAGTTGCTGCAGTGAAAGTTCTTATAGGCTCTTGGCTATAAAAACATCTTACTTTCAGCTTGCCAAGTGTCAGTCCTCAGAACTGGTTAATATTATCGAGGGAATCCTTCCCTTACAGAAGATAATTTAGCGTCTATTAAATATGATAACTTGGCCTTGAAAATGATGGATATTGAACAGAATTATAGGATCACTTTACAAAAGAAAGGTATCTTTTACATCCTTTCTTGTGGGGGCATTAATGCAAAGGCTGGGGAAACTCCTAAGGGATTCATGGTGTTTATAAGTTACAGTTATGAAAAGGGGGATGGGATTAATATTCATATTAAAAACTTCAAAAATGAACAGAGGGATGTGGCACGTATATGGACAGCTCTGACATGTATCTAAAAAGTGAGTGACATGTTCAACAACTTTTTCACTTGCTTTAATTATATTAGGGATATGAAAAGTGCATTTAATTTCAAACTAACCTTTTATGTTCTCTATTGGAAAATTAACCCCTACCAGCTAAAGTGTCTGTATTTCTTACTACATTCAAATTTGTAGGTCAAGCTAATAGATTTCCTGTCTCTCAGATAACCTGATAGTTTCATTTTCACCAGATTCAGGTCCTGATAGATTTTTTTGTTGAAAATGAATTTGAATACATATTCCCACATATGCTATGTAGGAGTGGTTTTATGTCATACTAAACCTATTGGTCAAATTTTGTCCTACATGAGAAAGCCATATTGGAAAGCCAGAAAATTCCATGAACTGAAATGCTCAAAGTTTCCTATTCATCAAGGAGGGCTGAGGGCAGGTTTGTCTCTTCTAAAGAGTGGGCATAGGGTGAAACTCCAAAAGCTATTACAGAAATAACAGACATGGATTGCGCCTAGTAGAGATAAATAAAGTGAGGAGAAAGTAGGGAAGGGAGGAAGGAAAACTACTTCTGAGGCTTTCACCTCTGATACTTTCTCTCTCTCTCTAGCTGTCCTTGGCTACATCTACACTACACGTTTTTGTGGCAGAAAATATGCTGAGGGACTCATAAGCATAAGTCATGATCTCATTTTCATATTTTCTGCCAATCCAGTTTTGCTCTAGGTGTTTTTGTGCAAAAACAAGCAGTGTGGACATTTTCTTTTTGCACAAAACCCTCTTTTTCCGCAAGATCCTATGCCCCCCCAAAAAAGATATACCGATCTTGTGGGAAAAGAGGGTTTTAAACAAAAAGAAAACATCCACACTGCTTGTTTTTGCACAAAAACATGTAGTGCAAAAACGAATTGGCAGAAAATATGCAAATAAGATTGCTGAGAAAACTCAATTTTTTGCTGAGAAAACTCATCGTGTAGACGTAGCCCTTATGACATAACTTCGTCTGGGCCCTTGCTGTCATTTCACTGCCTGAATTCAGTTCAAAATTTCTCCTCAGGTAAAGATTCACCTTACTGAGGGTAATTCTGAACCCTATCACCTGAAAGTCATTCATTAAACATTAGGGTACAAATTCATTACTAAAACTAAGACCATGTTTTTCTTTTACTTCAGTCACATAACTAAAATCAGTGGGTGGTTGATGAGAGTCTAAGCCTTATGGCATATTGACAAACCTTTCCGAGGGAAGATGACTTCCTTGCTTAATGCTTTGCTGTTTTGATATATCGGATATGATTAATAGAGTGGTACACAATTGTATGACTGTATAATAACTGGCATGTACTGACACATCATAATCAACCTCTAACATATATAATATTCAAAGATGTAAATGTATGTTCACTCAATGATACTAAATTACTTCCTGAGTACAATATCTCTGACAATAATCAGTGAACATCAGAAGCAATATTAGACTACCCGCAGAGCCAGGCTCTCTGCTGCCTTGTACATTTTGCAGACATTTTAACATGGGCACTATGGGTGCAAAATATTGGCAAACCAGAGATGTCCACCTGTTGGCACTGGCTATAGCATTTACACTCACTTTGCAGTGATTTCAATGGTTATTATGTAAGGCGTAAGAGGATGTGGAAGGAAGAGGGAAATATGCTTGCAAAACAAAAAGCACAACTGGGACCATTATCTGCATACTAAAAATTCTTTAACTATTTCCAACTGTACGGAAATGCACATAAAACAATATTTTCCAAGTTTATATATTAATTTTCCTTTAGCCAACTGCTTGTGTGTCAAGATTGGGTTGGAAGCAAGTTGTTATAACTGCAACATAAACCCCTGCAAAATAGGAACATATAATGGAAATGCTGACACAACCTTAACACTTCAGGTGGAAGGGTATAATTGAATTTAAGAACAATGTATCTAATCCATTAAGTCATTAAGCATATTGTTACAATCTGACACATTTGTTAAGTACTACATGAAAGTGGTTAACAATGATATGCAAATAAAATATTCTTCCAGGATTAGTTGATTTTATATTGTGTTTGCCAAATTTTTACAATAAAATACCTTACAGCTTTTTTTCAATGTTGTGTCATTTATATAAATGTTGTTAAACATGATGTTAAATACTCAAGTAGAATATGATATTACAATATGGTTTTCTTCCCTCCAGATTCTAGAATTGATTGTAATTAGAAATTAGGACATTTGTAATGGGCATAAACAACCTCTAATTTTAACTCATTTTATGAGTTCTTATAATATAGAACAGTATTCTACACATTGCTACACTTGTTTAGCCAAGATTAGACTATAAGCCTGATTTCTAACATGACAGTGTAAGATAGAGAAGTCAGTGGAGTTAGCTCTGTGGAAAATTTTGTGAGACCAAAACCAAGTTATATATTGTAGTGTCCAATCTTGCTGCAGGCAAGTTTGCTGCAGGCAAAACTCTAGCTTTTATTGTGCAAAAATATATTTCTATCACAATAAATAGATTTGTGCACATGAAATATTGCACTCCAATGGAAATTAAGGGTAGGCTATTAAATTAGTAGATACCCCCTGGCCTCATCAGTATCATATTGGGCCCTGTTCCACAAAAGTCATTAGGAGTTTGTCCTAATTTTAGGCACCACTGCAATCCCCACTCAGCTCCCCACTAAGGGTATGTCTACACTACAACGTTAATTCGAACTAACTAAGCTAATTCGAACTAACGGATCCAGACTAAAAAACTAGTTCGAATTAGCGTTTTGCTAATTCGAACTAGCATGTCCACATTAAGTGGACCCTGAACCAGGCTTAAGGATGGCCGGAAGCAGTGCCGGCAGGGCATCAGAGGAGGACTTAGAGCATGGAGATGCTGTCTCAGGCTAGCCGAGGGCTGTGCTCTAAGGGTCCCGACCCCCACCCCGGACAGACAGTTCTCAGGGGTGCTCCGCTTGCAAAGCAGTCCTGGCTTGGAGTGCCTGGAGTGCCCACACTGGGCACATCACAGCACTCGGCCATCAGCCCGGCTGCACTTGCCGCAGGCTGCCATCTGGGGATAGGGGGCAATTGGGGGGGCTGCAGGAGAGCTTCCACCCCCAGAAGCCCGCAGAGCCAGCCCAGTCCTCCCCATCGGGGGCTCGTGCCCCATTCCTCCCTCACCTCCTTCCACTTACCCTTCCTTAGCCCCTCTTCTTGATATAGAAAATAAAGATAACATGTCTTCCAAAATGGAATCTGTCTTTATTGAACAAAACTGGGGAAGACTGGGAAAAGGAGGTGGGAGAGGGGAAGAGAGAGGGTGGGAGAGGGGAGGGCAACTAAAATGATCAGGGGTTGGGAACAGGTCCCATATGAAGAGAGGCTAAAGAGACTGGGACTTTTCAGTTTAGAAAAGAGGAGACGGAGGGGGGACAGGATAGAGGTCTCTAAAAGCAGGAGTTGGGTGGAGAGGGTGCATACAGAAAAGTTCTTCATTAGTTCCCATAAAGAAGGACTAGAAGACACCAAAAGAAAGGAATGGGTAGCAGGCTTCAAACTAGTAACAGAAAGTTCTTCATCACAAAGCAAAGAGTCACCCTGTGGAACTCCTTGCTGCAGGAGGCTGTGAAGGCTAGAACTAGAACAGAGTTTAAAGGGAAGTGAGGTAAAGTGATGGAGGTTGGGTCCATGGACTGCTATTAGCCAGGGGGTAGGAGTGGTGTCCCTGCCCAAGGTTTGTGGAAGGCTGGAGAGGGATGGCACGAGACAAATGGCTTGGTCACTGTCTTCGGTCCATCCCCTCCAGGGTCCCTAGGGTTGGCCGCTGTTGGCAGACAGGCTACTGGGCTAGATGGACCTTTGGTCTGACCCAGGACGGCCATTGTAAGCTCAGGGCTCAGGGTCGGGGGTCTCAGTGGACCGCCTTGATTCTCTTGCACACCTGCTCCTGGGTGGCCAGGCTGGCAGCTCTCCTGCCCTAGCCGGCCACTTTCCTGTGCCTAGTGCGGAGATCGTGGACGAGGTCCACGATGTCTACACTAGCCCAGGCAGGTGCCCGCCTCTTGCGGTCCTGGGCAAGCTCCCAGGAGCCGCCAGCCTGGTCCCGGGAAGAGGGGGAGGGCTGGGGGGCATCGGGTGGTTGGCTCAATTCGTGCCAGGTGCAGGGTCTGCTGGCTGGGTGCTGGCAGGCTTGCACCTGGCATGGGCACCATAGCCAGCCCGTGCCCCTTTAAGGAGTCCGGGGCCGGGAGGGGGGCAGACGAGTTTCCCTGGTGTTGGCCAGAGTGGCCACCAGGGAAACCTGGGGAGGGCTAGCCTCCCACTAGTTCGAATTAAGGGGCTACACAGCCCTTAATTCGAACTAGCTAGTTCGAACTAGGCTTAATCCTCATAAAATGAGGTTTTCCTAGTTCGAACTAAGCGCTCCGCTAGTTCGAATTAAGTTCGAACTAGCAGAGCGCTAGTGTAGCGCCTATGAAAATTAATTCGAACTAACGTCCGTTAGTTTGAATTAACTTTGTAGTGTAGACATACCCTAACAGTGTAAGCACCATGGTCAGATGCTACCTTCCAGGTCAGGTCCCATTCAGACTTTGCCTGGAGATAATAGGGGTTGTGCCACCAACCTGATAACTTTTACTCACTCAGGATGTGTGAGACCTAGCCTCAACTCCCCTCCTGTCTGATGGAAAACAAAGATTTGAACAGCAGTTACCCACCTGTTAGGAGTGTGATCTAAGCACTAATCTTAGTTGGGGAAAGGCATTCTCAAGCTACAGTGTGGCAGCTGTTCTGCTGTGCATTAAATCATCATTGGATCAGAGTGGAACTATAACCCAGTGTTTAGGATTCCCCTCCCTTGGTGATGGGAGATCCAAGCTCCTGTTCAACTGACTTGTTCATCATTTACAGCAGTGGAACAGCTTCCGGGGAGACTCTGGATCCACCCTTGCCACACACTTATCAACAAATCCGCTAGCTGAGCTCTAAGTGGGAGATTCCTCTTCAAATCTTTTTCCCCCATCACACAAGATGAGCTCTACAACAAATAAACAATGCTTCTCTTTTCACCCCTTCCCCTCCCCACTTAGTTTTGCATGGGTTGAGGTAAATGCCTAATTCATTCTCACAGGAAACTAGATGACTTAGGTGCTTTGATCGTATGACTCAAGAAGAGGGATCCTACTCATGGATCACCAGTAGATACTGATATGTCTCTGAAGCCTAGATTAGGTGCTAAGGTATCATGACCAGAAAAACTGGAGTCAAAAGGCAAAGAGTCCCAATAGGAGCTATTACTGAGAGGACACCCACAAAAAGAGGAATGGCTGGAAGTAGTACACATTTGATGGGTTTAGAAGACATCTGTTTCAGGGTTGTGGATTCCACTGTTAATTTCTGTTGGAATTTTGCAACAGTACTATGATTCCACATGTAACAGGAGTAACTGCAGGCCTGCTGATGGGCAGATCAAAGGGAGCAATTGTCCCAGGGCCCAGTGATTCAAAGGGGCCTGAAGCTTCAGATGCCACTGAATCCTTTAAGTTGCCTCCAGAGCACAGTGCTGGAGTGCCTGGTCACAAACTCCAGGCCATGCTAAGGGCTGAGGTGAGACACTCACCATACTCCAAGTAGCACTTTGGTTGCCCTCAGCCCTGCCTGTTCTGGGAGCATGGAGCCACCCCTCACACTTTGCCCAGGGGTCTGTGGAGGCTGTTGGCTCCACTGAGTAACCGTTAGATGCCTAAATATTAGGCATTACAACATGTAGCCATGTAGGCTTCTAGCAACTCCAGGCAAGTATCCAGGCTGCTCCATGCAGGGAAATTCCTGTGCTTGTATAGAACCCCAATTGACTTCAAGGGGCATCCACACAGGTATAGGCATCCACCTGCATGGAGCTGCTAACAAAAAGGGGTCCTCAATTGTTACTAGGCTTCTGATCCTGCAATTTATAAGACATAAGTAGGCAGCTGCATCCACATGGAGCCCCAGTGGATTTCATGGGCCTCTTGATCAGGTACTAATTATCCCACAAGTTGTGAATTGCAGAGTGAAGCCTAAATGAGCATATATAAATGAGTACCTGTATATATAATATAAAGGATAATTTGATTTGGAGAAGTTTCTTGCATGTTAACATTATCTATCTAAATAAATAAAACTTATTGATGGACAAGATCTTTGTACAAAGCTCATAAGTCTAGCATGACCCTTTTCACCCACCATTCAAGACTTTAGTGATGATCAAAAAAGTCACATAGTTGTTTTGGTAAAAAAAAAAGTTTGGAGTTTTGTTGTGTTTACTGTTTCTTTAAAACAACAACAAAAACTCGAATATTTTAAAAGCTTTATGATATTTTGGATGAAATAGAGGCTTGAATGTTGGTTGGTGACAAAGTAGATGCAATCTATTTCTAACAGAAGAATTGTTCATCTTTTATATAACAAAAACAACATTGTAAATTTTTAGAATACTGAAACACAGCATATTAAAATTGTGCAATTATACAAATTTCAGGTAAATGTCACACTCTGATCTTTAGAAAACTAAATCCCTTCTTGCAAAATAGCTCATGTGTAGTGACTAGTGGTCTTATATTGTAGCTAAAACACAAACCCTTCTCCATGCCATCCACATATTTATAATGAATTAGAACTGGAACTAACAGCAATTTCCAATTTTCAAAAATCAAGCCATGTAGAGTGAAAAGGGATAAACTGTTTTCTTTGGAAGTGAATCCTCCCTAACATAAAGAATAGGATAGAGACACTAGAACTAGGCCTGCCCACTGGAATTCTGAAAATTTCTTACTGCTTTATTCCAAGTCCCACTTGCTGCTGTCTAACTCATAGTCTTTCAAGTCCCTAAAAGGGATACAGATTAAAATTAAATAATTACAAAAAATTTCCTTACCAGGACCTGAATTATTAATGTGTATTTGATTAATAACCCTGGAGGAATTTTAAATCTCAAATTTGATTTTTGACATTTCTGTTTACTTTCATATTTTTTCAGCATGTAAATAGAAAAATAGATCAGTCAATTTCACTTCTGTTTCTAGTTTCTCATCCACTTCCAAGTGCTCAAGCACTGCTACAGGGGTATGTCTAGACTACATGGCTCCGTCGACGGAGCCATATAAACTAGTTTACCCAGCATAGGCAAAAAAGCGAGGATTTAAATAATACCCGCTTCATTAAAATAAACATGGCCGCTGCGCTGTGCCGACGATCAGCTGATCTGGCATAGCGCAACAGTCTAGACTTGGATCTGTCGGCTGGGGAAGCCTTTGCCGACTGATCCCTGTGTCAGTGCAGTGTCCATGTTTATTTTAATGAAGCGAGGATTATTTAAATCCCCACTTCTTTGCCTATGCCGGGTAAACTAGTTTACATGGCTCCGTTGACGGAGCATGTAGTCTAGACATACCCCAGTATTGCAACCTTTGGCTTACAAATTTTGTAAGCAGATGTTAACTTGTTATAGGGCTCATCTAAACTAGCAAAGGTCACAAAAACACATTTTATATTGCATGCAACATTTTCTTCTTCATCTGTTTCTTTCACTTCTTGGTCACTATAATTTCCTTTTAAACTGGTACAAAAAAATCTAGAAAAGGGGAGCATAAGGAGAGGAAACTTCTACAGTTTCCAATCTGTAGATTAATTAATACATTGATTACAGTTGAGAGTCTGTATGTACCTGTCTTCCCACTGAGAGACCTACCATGCAATCAGTGGTAATTTAAAAATCAATTGCTCTTCTGTGGTAATTAAATTTGTCTGTTTAAATAGATATAATTGATAGTGGCTGTGACTAATTTCAAAGCAGGGGTTCTTAAGGGATTTTAACGATTAAGGGATATGAGCTAGTGGGTTTTGATTGTTTTTCCAACAACTGAACAGCCAAGGTAAATAAACTATTGGAGTGAGTAGTGTTTGAAATGTCTTGTTTTTCACAAATTATAATGTAGCACTTATGATTGAAGTTTATCTTGATATATATTGCCAGACACAGCCAAATAGTTACACTTTAGCTGCATTCATATATATGAAATGAAATGTCTGTCTGTGCATGAACTCCTCCTAAATGGTAACAGCTATGGCCATCAAATTTGATAGTTATCTTCCTCTTAACTTAAAGCAAGGTTAGGGTTTGGTTGTGCCAGGAACACAGGAAGTGGTGGGAAAGGGTCTGTTTTCCACAACATGAAAAGGGACCACAGAGGTAGGAGGGACGCAGAGATATTGCAGAGTGAGCACTGGGGCAGCCACACCTGCATGAGACTGACCGGCTGGGGATGAGGATCTGCATGTTGCCAGCTAGGCCACCTTCTACAGGTAAGGGCCTGGGCATTACTCCCCATCCTGCTATATGGCTTGGGGATTCCACACTCTCCAGCCCTGCCTATGTCTACTCCACACAAACATAGGGAGATTCCCTCCCCCCACCCGCCACCATGTGAGGGTTCTACAGGGCCTACCGATTCCCCTCTCCCCCTGCCGCTTCACCTGGAGTGTGGGGATTCATTTTTCCTCCTCCCTGTTGTGCCTCTTCACCCAGGTTCCTCCTTTCCATGGGCCACTCCTTTTGGGGCCTGGAGATTCCCTCTTCCACCCCGCGTGGTTCCTTATGAGGCCAGGCTATGCCCTCCTTTTTGGAAAATTACAATAATTTACATACACGTTTGCATTTTCCTTTCCCAACAAAACCCAACCCACCATTTCTTGAGTTACACACCTAAGCAATGCCAGGTAAAGCTGCTAGTTAATTATATTTATTATAATAGCTTAATTGTATTAAAACATAATTGTATTCATTTTTATACTGAACACATTGAAACAAAAGTGCTGCTCCTAATAGAAACATAAAAGATTAGGGTTGGAGGAGATCTCAGGAGGTCATCTAGTCCAACTGCTTGCTCAAAGCAGAACCGGTTCCAACTAAATCATTCCAGACACAACTTCCCTAGGTAACCTGTTCCAGTGCTTCATCACCCTATTAATGGAATAGTTTTTTCTAACATCCAACCTATACCTCCCACAACTTAGAACATAAGATTGGCCATACTGAGTCAGACCAAAGGTCCATCTAGCCCAGTATCCTGTCTGCTGAATTTGATGTTCACACATGTAGAATACATAGTTTTAAGAATAATTAAACATCCCTCCTCCCCCGATAAACTATTTGGAAAGTAAAAAAGGATAAGCCAGCACAGATGCATAAATTGCATATATACAGTTTTAAAAGTCTTTGCAATTTGCTTTCACCTTGTGGTAGCATTAAATGATATATTAACAACTTATACAGAGTATTTTATGCCTATTTATTGCATTATTTTTACTGAATACAAGCAGGCACAGCATAAAAACCATGTGTTTTGAAATGCAGAATGCATTTTTAAAGAGATAGATACTGCATCAACACCAATGTGCGCCAGTTAACTCCAGTGGTTTCAGTTCTAGAATTACCAACTGGTCCTGAGTTTGTGGAGTCACCACAATCAATACTTTTTGATTTTCAAGAATCTTAAATTTAGAACAGAGTCTTGCAAGGGCAATTTTACTAAAGTAAAATACAAAATTATTCAAAAAGGGCATTGTCTCAACACAAAGATTCTGGAATGATCTCCTCACAATAAGAACAATGAATCTTTCTTCTTATTATTAAATCTGAAACTGTGGCATTTACAAAAACTATTTGGCTTCTCTGAGAATGGGTCTAATACCAGACATTTAAAATATTCATTTAATAAAAGGCCACACAACACATATATTGACCAACAGTGTGGGGGACTAGGCTTCCAACCACAAGAAAAGGCCTAAACTCAGAAAACAAAGAGCTTAAAAATCAAGCTCTGAAAACTCAATTCCAAAGAACAAAGTTACAGTAGTTGCTCATTTCTGTCATGGTTTAATGTTCCTTTTTAATGTTCTTTTTTTCCTATTCCTTTATTCCTTTTTGTTGGAAAAAAATAAAAAAATCAGAGGCAGAATCCTACATGTGACAATTATTTGCCATCATTAGAAATGGATTTTTAACAGACTCCAATGTTAAATCAAAACATATGTGTGTAAAGAGTATTCAGTGTGCCCTTATATTATTTCTGTGGTTAGATGTCTGCTGATGAAGCTCCAACCATTAAACTTTTTATCTTTTCTCTCTTTTATTTGCAGGATTTTCTTCTGAAACATATTGAAGGAATTAATCTGATTTGTAATTTTAGGGCTCACTTATTACATCTGATATAAATAAATCCACAGCTGCCATCAACTGTCCTATTGTGAATTGTGACAATTTACACCAGCTAAGGATCTATCCCATTGACCTGTTATTGGACATGGGCTGGATCCACATTAGTGATATACGCAGACTGGGACACTGGGGCTAGGTCTACAGTACAGCTTTTTCTGATTTTTTTTTTTTTTTTGGAAGAGGCTTTTCTGAAATTTGGCCCATCTATACTGGGCCAAATTTCAGAAAATCCCCCTCTTTTGGAAGATCCCTTCTTTCTTATGGAATGAGGAAGACAGAGTTTCTGAAAGAGTGCATTTGCACTTCCGAAAAAAAAAGCGGAAGAGCAAACGCATTCCCTGGACACGGCAGAGTTTTTCTGGGATACCTTTGGTATCCCCAACTCCCCCACCCCCCACGGTGTAGACATACTCTAGGGTAGGCCCTGATTTAGGGTGGGTGGGCATTGACAAGAGGGCGGGACGAGAGCCATTGGGGCCACCTCCCCCCCCACACACACACACATATAATAGGACCTCTGGCTAGAGGCCCTGAACAAATTGGGGGTGGTGAAGAAAAGTTCACTCTAACCAGCACTGTCCTCCCCAGAAAACAATCCACTCAGCACTCCCTCTGGGGAGCGGCATCAGGGCATTGAGGTTTGCCCAATTCCCACTCCTGCCCCGGGTAGTACGGTGAGGGCACAGGCGCTTGCCCTTTTAGAGCTCCTGCTGAGGAGTGGGGTTGGGCTGGGGAGCTTACCCCACTGTGGTGATTGTGCTGAGAAGTGAGGGTCTGGGGCTTGCAAGCCCCCAAGCTGTAATCCCACTGCCTGACAAGAGTGCCTGACAGGAGAGCAAGTCCCCAACTGGGCTGGAGCACTGGATGGGCAGAGAATAGCAAGTCCCACACCCCAACCCCAGAGTTCAGCAGGAGAACCAGGAAGACAGATCGGGGCAAGCCCCTGCAATATGACCCCCTCTGCCTCGATGAAGTGCTGAAACTGAGAAAGTCCCCATGCTCTAACTCTGTTCCCTGGGAAGAGCACCGAACAGGCTGCACAGGGCAGGAGCAGAGCTGGGTTGGGTGGGGGTGGGCCTGGATGATAAGTGGGTGGGTTGTGACCCAGTTGGTCCCACCCCATAGCTATGCCTCTGATCCACAAAGCCTTGAAAATCACTGGACACTACTTATGCTCCCCATGATGCATGGTGAGAGATAGGTGCCTGATGATGGGCTCCACAAAAGCTAACACACTAGAGGTAAACAATGGGAGATGCTCTGGTGTGTCCTAATTCTTACCCTTCTTGGGGAGTTAGAGGCCTAGGTCTGGGCTGGAGGGAGATGCTTGGAATCCACAGAGGGAATCCTCTCTTGGAGTCATTCACTAAGCTATTCTTAGAAGCAAAGCTTTGAACAGGAGTTCCCCACCTCCCAGAAGGGTGCCCTAACCGCTGGGTTATGAGTTATTCTGATACAGCTCTCCTGCTTATTGAATATGAGTTAAACTCTACATTCAATAATTGGGCAGAAGTAGAATGTGAATGAGCCAGGCCTATTCAAATCCAACTTCTTCATCAGGCAGCGGGAACTCAACTGGGATCACCCAAATCTTGGGACGGTTTGCTAAGCACTGGGCTAAAGGTTACGAAGGAGACTGTTGCTACCTTTCCCTTCTCTGTCTCCTTCCCCCAACACTTCTGTGTGATGTTAGAGGTGTTTGGTGCACATCTACCAGACTGGACTCTGTAGACCCTGCCTATGTTACCTGTCTCCACTTGATTTGAAAATTGCACTGTGCAGTATTATGGATGCCCAGAGGCAAAAATGTAGGGTGTGTAGGGAATTTTTAGAGTGAAAATTTAGTGGCCAAATGATTTTACAGTCAACAGCGAGGCTGGACAAAATATGGCCCGTGGGCTGCATCCGACCCACAGGTACAGTGTGAGCCCAGCTCCCTGCCTGCCCTGCCCCTACACACTTCTCAGAGCAGCTTTCTGAGCACTATGAGTCCATGGAGGAGGGGAGAGGCTTTGCACAATCTTGGTCATTTCCAGCCAGAAGGAACTGCCTATTTGCAGGACAGGCAGCACATGAAGTATCCCTCCCCCTGGGCCCACAGCATTCAGAGTAAAACACGTGGCTCCTGCCTGGCTGAGGAGCCTGCTGTGCAGAGCTGCTGGCTGGGAGCTGCCCACATAAGTGCGTCCCAGCCTGACCCTGCCTCTGGCACCCCAGCCTCTCCCTCCCCCCAACCCTTTGCTGCCCCTCCTGCACCTCTACCCTATGTAACCCAAATCCTCTGCACCCTTGATTCGGTACCCATAACCCCTTCCTAGACTCTGCACCTCCTCTTATGCCCCTCACAGGCATTGCACCCCCACACCTTACCTTGATCACAGTGCAAATCACTGTACCCCCTCCTGAATGCCTGCCCTAGATCACAACCTCTTCTCGGACTTGCATTCCCTCCTACACTCTCCTTTCAGGTTGGAATCCTTTTCTAGCACCTATACTTCCTCCCAGATCCCACACCCTCCCAGATCCCAAACTTTCACCTTCTGCACCTACCACCATCCCAGACTAGGGATATAAACAGCTAGTTGATTAGTCAACTACCTGATAAGCCTAGACTTATTGGCTGCATCTAGACTGGCAAGTTTTTCCGCAAAAGCGACTGCTTTCATGGAAAAACTTGCCAGCTGTCTACACTGGCCACTTGATTTTGCGCAAAAGCACTGACGTTCTACTGTCTGAAATCAGTGCTTCCTGCGCAAATGCTTTGATGTTCCCGTTCAGGCAAAAGCCCTTTTCCGGAAATGTTTTTGCGCAAGAGGGCCAGTGTAGACAGCTAAAAACTGTTTTGCACAAAAAAGCCCCGATGGCGAAAATGGCAATCGGGGCTTTCTTGCGCAAAACCGCATCTAGATTGACATGGATGCTTTTCCACAAAAAATGCTTTTGCGGAAAAGCATCCGTGCCCATCTAGACGCTCTTTTCCGCAAAAACTTTTCTGTTAAAAGCATTTGCGGCAAATCATGCCAGTCTAGACGTAGCCATTGGGTACTCGAGTGACTATTCACCTAGTCGCTTCTTCCCCCACCCCCCGCCCCCCGCTTGCTGCTTTTATCAGAGGCAGGAAGGGGGAAGCAGGAGCCATCTTAAAAGCCAGTTCCCGCCAGCACTGTCTCCATGGGGGAGCAGAGACTCTGTGGTAGTCTGGGTGTAAGCCGGGACTCAGCTGGTCCAAGACACTGTGCCTCTGGATTTTAAATGTAGTAGGAGCCTCCTGGGTACTACGCTGTGCCTCTGCCTCTTAAACATAGTATGAGAAGGGCAGTTTAAAAGGCAGAACCACCATGAGGTTGGCTTCCAGGGCCAGCAGCTAACCTCACTGTGGCTCTGAAGTTTCTCCCCTCATCGACTAATGGAGCAGTCGATGGAAATTCCATCAACTACTCGATTAGCTGATTAAACACAATTTAACGTCCTTATCCCAGACCCTGCACCTCCTCCATTAATATCATAGACGAATGTGGCCCTTGATCACATACCAAATTCTTGGAGTGCCCCCTCATCAAAAATTACTGCCCACCCATGGCCTATAAGGTGAGGTGACAGTTGAGTAGGGATTTTGTGCATCACACTAGTGCTGAAATCTAGGCTTCAGGGACCACGTCCTCAAAGATATTTAGTGTCCTTTTGTGTATTTAAATCAATGGAAGTGAGGAACCTAAGTCCTATTGTGGCTTTGAATCCATTGGCACAACTCAGCTATTAGTTCTGTTGCTTCAGTATCAGACAGACCTGCAATAGCATGTAGGGTAGAGTAGAGTGAGGCTGCTTGTGGTCTGTTATAAAAAGATGCTGTGATTCTGATGAGTTCTAGAAGGGCCTGTAGAAACAACAATATTATTAATTAAGACTCTAAATTTCCAGATGAGATATGGCAAACAGTAAGGTAACCGAGGCACAGACAGTTCATGTGACTTGCCTAAGTTCATGTAGTGAGTCAGTATCAAAATCAGGAGTAGCACTGACTCCCAGTGCACTACACTAACCACAACAAGATCAAGCTGCCTTCCAAGAGAAATAAATAATATATTAAAGCAATCATGAATATTATGGGGATCATCTCATTGCTAAGGTAAATTTCTTTGCAAATAAATTTTGTACTGTGCAGTACTATCATTTGATCCATGTGCTGCTGCTCCAGGTCAAACATTATTTAGAACCTTAGCAGACAAGAGACTGTGATTTGATTTCTACCAGTGTCAAACTAAGGAATGGCAACAGTGGTGCAGGCAATAAATTTCTGGATCTTGAAACTGGCAAGAACAGTCCCCAAGAGGTGAAGGAGTCTGGAAAGCATTTTTGAGAAACCAGTAAATGCTGCCAACTTTGCCTCCCTCCCTCTTCCCCCCACTAGCACACACAGACAATCCATTTATAAACGTATTAGTGGCTGTTATACAACACTAAGGCAAATACAGGAAGGTGGTAACTGTGACCTAACTGTACTTGTGTGAGAGAGGTGCTTGGACTGATATCCAGGGATGGAGTTACTTTATGGTAATCTAATTACATGTTGCTTTTTTTCTTGTTTAATCATCTGTTACCATTCTGGCAGCATCCGGTAATAGTACTGTAATGACTTGTGCTGCACATGCTTCATGTCAGTAAAAGCTGAATGACTCCCAGGATTAATTATTCCTAATAACAACAGTGTGGAGGTATGAATTATGACTCTGACCCTGCATCCATTTGTAGGAAAATAGTCCATGGGAATCAATGAGAGTTTTATCTCAGTAAAGAGTACAGGATCAGACCTCAGAGTAATAGAAATGAGGATGAAAGCCTCAAGACAGGGAATGTAGATACCTTATCGTCTATGAACAATAGTGTTACAGAATGCTTTGAAAATCGCAACCAATATATATTTCTGTTACCAAAAATGTTGGCCTTTTTATTAAGCATGTTTATCGGTGTAATATCTTTTTTAAAAAATCAGTTGAGCTTTTGTGTTTACTTTGTATACTTGAGATGCTAATGTAACGGTATATTACAAATGCTAAACACAAATGAAACACAGTGCCTAAAACCCAAACAAACTAAATTTCCTCTCCTTGGGTTATTCCCACATCACAGAAAAGTGTCATTGTCACAAAATGAAATTCATGGAGTTCTTTTGTATCTTAGCTGCCAGCATAACAGAGAGTTGGGAATTTAAGCCTATGCCTACCCTACCCAACGGAAGAAAATTGAGATTCCATCCCATAAATTGATTGCTTTTCAAGGTAAGGAGTAAAATTTAGATTAATCAACTAATCAAACAGTCAGTGTAAATTGCACTGACTATTCGATTAGTCAATAAGGGCACCTCTGCCTTTGAAATGTAGCCTGAGGGCTCTTGCTACATTTCAAAGGGAGAAGCGCTGTGGGGACCATAAGGCTGGGGTAACTCCAGAAGTCCCCCGCTGGTGCCGTGCTCCCAGTGTGCTCTTTTGGAAATGTACAAGATCCCCCTTCAGGGCTCTTCTACATTTCAAAAGCAGGGAGCATGGGGCTAACCGGGGACTGCTTGAGTCCTCTGCTCGTCCCCCTCTCCTGCAGTGCTTCTGCTTTTGAAATGTACCAAGAGCCCCACTGTTGCTATATTTCAAAGACAGAAGTTCTGCCAGTTCCCTGCTGTGCCCCCGCCCTTCCCCCACCCCCGGAGATGGTGCTGGGGAGAACTGCCTTTTAAGCTGGCTCCCCCAACACCTACTCCTGCTCCCTGCACTTCCTGTCTCTCTCTGATAGAGGCAGCAAGCAGGGGAGAAAGTGACTAGTCGAGTAGACTGTCCCATAGGCATATGCTTATTGGATAGTCGACTAGTCACTTACATCCCTATTTCAAAGGAGACCTTTACCTCCTCACTGGGCCGCCTTTTTCATTTATCTGGTTCCCCATAGCCTTAGCTACAAAAGTTTCTGAGGAGGCATGTTGCCAAGAGCTCCTTGTATCACCATTGCTTCTAGAGTTCCTTATAAAGTGGGGGAAGGGAGGGAATATGAGAACAACACAGAGGAATAAGGGAATACAAGTCACTACGGTTGTCTTCCCTGGTGGGTGTTGTGGGAATCCAGTGGAGACCTGTTAGCTGCCAACACAGTTGCTCTCAGGAATAGTTTCTTGGGTATTTCCCCTCAGCTCCCTGACAACCACCACTCTCCTGCTAGATTATGTTTTTGATTTGTTATTTATTCCTCTCTGACTTCTTCCTTTCTTCTCATCAGGAGTCAGATGCTAGCCCTATTCTGTACATGGAGCTGGAATCCACAAGATCTCCCATAAAGGATTTCTACTGCATTGAAGGAAAAGTGTCAGTGAGGTCACCTTGTGGAAGTAAATGCAAGCCTATTCAAATACACAGGCCAGTCCCCAACCCTTTACAGCCCCCCCACTACCAGACCCCCCCAGTGCCAGCCTTCTGTTTCCAGAGCCCCATTGCAGCCAACTCCCCCAGGATCCTCCCAGTGCCAACCCCCAGTCCCCAATATTAGTCCTGTCCTCAGAGGCCCCACTGCCAGCCCCCCACCATAGATGCCCTACTGCCCCCCAATGTCAGCTCCCCGCCTCTTAAAGCTCCTACCCCTTAAGGCTTCCCAATACTAGCTCCACCCAAAAAGCCCCCCCCCCGTGTTACCTTTGCCCTCAGAACACCCCAGTGCCACCTTTGCCCTCAGAACCCCCCCAGTGCCAACCCCCTGCCTCTTAGAGCCCTGACCCTCAGAACCCCAGCACTAGCCCCACCCTTGGAGGCCCCAGTGCCTGCCCCACCTCCCTCACCTAGCCCTGCCTCCCAGCCTCCAGGTGAGTGCTGCTGCCCAGGTCACAGCAGTTCTAAGGCTGCCATGCTGGGCTCCATGCGGCCCTCCCGCCATGCAGTGAACCACTCTTCCGTGGCTGGGAGACCTCCGCCCCTGCCCCGCACTGGTTGGCTGAGAGGCAGGGCAGGACATGCCTCTCCCAACAGCCGTGGTGGGAAGGGAGGCACTAGGCGATGTATCGAGTCTTGGCCCCAAGAGTCGCTACAACCCAGCAGCCTGCGGTTTGTGGCTCAGCGCTGATGTGCAGACTGGTGGTTGGGAATCATTGGTGTATGGCAAGCAGCAATAGATGCCTAACTCTATAATGGCTCTTATTGGCAAGCTTAGGCTGCTCCCTGCCTAGAGTTCTGGCTTTTATAGATCTCATTTTCAGGCACTTTTTTTTCCCTCCTAACTCAGGCTTTGTGGATCCCAGTGATTTTCCAGGGGCCTAAAAGTTTAGCACTCAATATTGCAATATTGCTTACCCTTTGGCGTGGTAGTGGTGGTCACATTCATATCCAGAAAGTGATCTGGATCTCTCCTGGGTTCATTTTGAGCTACCTATGTTTACACACTTTCTTCTAGAAACTGGTATATTTTGGTGATGTCAAAGGCTCTATTGGTGAAGAATATAACTCAGAGCTGAATGGACTTTTTGAAGGTCATAACTCTGGAGGTTATGGTATCTCTCTGTCTGCTTAGTCTCATGTAGATCATGGAAAGTTTTGCCTTTGTGAGAACTTACCCATGAGGACATTTGAATGAAGGAGCATCACATCTCTCCATGGTATGTTTGATAAGCATGAATGCAGCTCACCAGTTGCCCTTGACTCTATAAGCCTAATGCTTAATAAAGAATAGAAAGGTGTCATGAGCAACACTACAGAAAGAATCTTCTTTTCTTCCAGAGACATGGCCTAGGAATAAAGAGAGCTAGTACCAAACAGAAAGTCTCAAGAACAGGGAACAAATTGACTGAAGGGAACACCTCAATAGTGAGTCTTTCACGCTAAGCTTTATGTTAATAAACCAAAGCTCCAAAAGGCTTGTTATTAGTGGATGTGAAAGCTTTCCTGAGTCATTAAGAAGTCTAAGAGAAGAAACTGAGGTAGCGAGGAATGTGGGTTAGTGATGTGGTGACAGTCACCCTTTTCCTGTCTTGAGAAAGTCAGCAGAAGTTCCTGATCCACATTCTCTGTATCATTCATTATTTTGCATAGTATTATCATGTTTCTTCTTATTCATCCCCTTTCTAAGTAAACATCTATGGATTTTTTCAGTGCTTCTCATTTATCTCTGAACTCCTCTGTTTCTGTCATATCCCTTTTGACATGAGTTGATCAGAACTGAATTCAGTATTCCAGGTGATGATGTACCACTGACCTATATCAGTATGGTAATATTTCCACTGATACACTCCATCCCATTCCCTAGCCTAGACAACCTAGATACCTGAAAACTGAAATTGTACCATATACCTCCTAGGTGTGGTGCTATGTCCTCTAGAGGCACTGAGACAACTTGGAGAGTAATGTTGCTACAAGCTAGCTAAGTAACTTTTAGCTCTTGCAAATAGAGGCTCATGCATTTAGCTCCAGCCCTCCCAAGTGAGAACCTCCCTGTGGAGTAACAACAATTCCACAGTACTGAGCTCTTCTGAGGGCTGTCTACAGGGAGGCCCCTACCCTGTTTGTCTGCTCAGTGATCTGCCTGCAAAACATCCTTACAGAACGCGCAAGCTTTTTCCAAGCATCCTCCCCACCTGGCCTCCTTGATGGTGAGTGCGATCTTACAGTGTTTCACTGAGAGAGGGCACAACCCTTGATCAGCAGGGGCCAGGCTTAAAGCCGCCCTCCCAACAAAACCCTTTGGGGGGAAAAAACCCGCACGCCCTGTGTGGTGAAAACATCCAGGGCCAGACTAGAGCCACCCGAGAGCTTTGCCTAAGGACTGACTGGAGCAAGGGGAGGGGATCGCCTGTGGCGAGGCGGGAGCGCGGCAGATCTCTGGGGAGGTCACCACCGGGCGGTCCCTACCCAGGTCGGGCCGGGATCGCGTCTCTCTGGTTTTGACCCCGTGCTCTGCTGGTGAGGGAAGGGGCCTCAGCTGCTCCCGCGTCTCCCCGGCAGCAGCAAGCGGCGCGCTAGAGCCAGACCCTTCCCGGGGCCCGCCCAGCAGCGCCGCGATTGATCGGTGGGAACTGAAAGCTCAGCGCCGGGTTTCCCTCAGTCCTGGAGCCGCGGTGCCATCCGGGGGGAGCGTTTGCGCGGCAGGAGCCGTGCGAGGGCTGAGGAAGGCGAGGGCGCAACGGCCGCTTGTTCAGGTTGTCTCCCCCTCCCCGCCCTTGCGTCGCGGGCCGCCGCTGCCGCCTCCCGGGGAGCCCGGTGCGCCGCTGCTCTCGGCCGTTCCCGCAGCGCGCGGTAGGAGGCGGCCCCCAGCGGAGGGGAAGCGTCGATTTGCTGCTGGTTTCTCTCTGGCCTTTCTGTTCACAGGGGCCTGCGATCCTGGCCCCTGTCACGTTCATGGGAGTGCTGGCGTGGGAGCAGATTGGGCCCCGACTGTAACTGGGATCGTCCCCCCATCCCTTTGTAAGAAGCGTCGCCGCAGCAGCCTTCCCTTTCCCCTGTGAGAAGGGAGTTTCTGTCCCCTCTCTGCCACTGCTTGGGGGTGGGGGTGGGGGTTAGTGCTAGTGGAACTCACTGTCGTGTGCCCCCCCCCCCCCACACACACATAATGCAAATGCTGGTCTTTAGCGTATCTGAAACATTTTTTAAAAATTCCTCCTTGTGCCCCTCTAAATTAGGAGCAGGCAAGAAATAATTCCCTTGTAAGAGTCAGTCTGGGAGGTTTAGATTGAGATTGATCATAGGTTTAGCTGTAAAAGGTTGGTGTGAGGTGTCAAACAATGTTAGTCTTTTTTCCCTTAAGTTTCCTTTAGACATGGTACCAGTGTGGTGTTCATTGCTTCAATTTTATTTGGCTTCATAGACTGTTTCAAAACATGTATGGGAAAATCCAGGAGAGAGGGGGAGAGAGTGGTATGCCCTCTCTAGCCTAAGTGGCTCTGTTTTTGGCCCATTTCCAATCAACTATGGGTGGAGACAATGTATCTGGTAAATAGTGTTTTGTATCAATGAGATTTGTATTTTTTCCTAATTGGACAGCTAGTGAAGAAAGACACCTGACATTGTGTTCAGATTCTTATCTCTGTAGCATGCCATGTATCTTGTAGATTAATCAACTAGGATTGCACTTTCATGCTCTATATTTTTAAGGCTGTCAAGCAGTTAAAATGTAATAGTGTTTAATTATGCTTTGAACAATAATAGAATACCATGTATATAAATATTTCTGGATGTTTTTCACATTTTCAAACATTGATTTCAATTACAAAAATACAGAATACAAAGTGTACACTGCACTTTTTATATTTTATTATACATATTTGCACTGTAAAAACAACAGAAATTGTATTTTTCAATTCACTTAATGCAAGGCCTATAGTGCAATCTCTTTATCACAACAAATGTACAATTTACAAATGTAGAATTATATACAAAAATACATGCATTCAAAAACAACAGAAAATTAGAGAGCCTACAGTTCCATTCAGTCCTACTTCTTGTTTAGCTAGTTAAGTTTGTTTATATTTGCAGGAGATATGGCCGCCCACTTCTTGCTTACAATGTCATCTGAAAGTGGGACTAGGCATTCACGTGGTGTAACTACACTTCTTTTGGGAATGGTGTACTGATCCATCTAGTGGCACTGAGACCACTTATAGAGAAAATAATGAGTGTTATAGGACTTTAGCTACCAGCTAGCTGGATTTTAGCTCATGCAGTAGATCGGGTCTACTCAACATGTGGCTGCATGTGGCCCACGGCCCATTTGTTTGTAGCCCACAGTGCAGTTTGGGTTTACATGGTGCTCAACACGCAGTCCGTGGGTGGGATCCTTTGAACATGGCCTCCAGTGGGAACACACTCCACAGCGGAGAGGTGTCTCCCAGGTGGGGTGAGCATTGAAAGACGCAAATGGGCAATCTGGCTGGAACAGACGGGTACAGGGTGTCACTGTTTCTAGCCCCCAGGGAGGAGGTGCCGGGAGCACTGGGGCATTGTGAGAAGTGCTGGCTGCTTTGTATTCATGCCCGTCAATGTGAAGGAAGCTCTTTGCATATATATTTGCATGTATATGCAACCATGCTTAAGTTGTGGCCCTTGGCATGTGCTGTGAGTATCATCGGGGCCCCCTGGGCTTTCAAAGTTGAGTAGTCCTGCAGTAAATGCTCATGTTCTAAGCTCCAGAGGTCCCAGGTTCAATTCCACCTGTGAGTGTTACAATGGCATTGTTGTAGCCAGTGTTGTCAGATATTTACATGCTAGATGTGCTAAAGATTCATGTGTCCCTTCATGCTGCAACTACCATTCCAGAGGACATGTGTCCAAGCTGATGATGGATTCTGCTGGGTAACAATTCAAAGCAGTATAGACTGATTCATGTTAATTTTCATCTGAATAATTTTCATCACCAACAGGTTGATTTTCTTTTTTAACAGTTTGGGTTTGTTAATTTCTGCATTGGAGTGTTGCTCTTTTAAGACTTCTAAAAGCATGCTCCATATCTCTTCCCTCTCAAATTTTGGAAGCCACTTGAAATTCTTAAATCTTGGGTCAAATGCAAAGAAGCTGCATCTTTAGAAATCGCACATTGGTACCTTTTTTGTGTTTTGTCAAATCTACATTGAAAATGTTCTTAAAATGAACATGTGCTTGGTTATCATCCAACACTGCTATAACATGAAATAAATGGCAGAATGTGGATAAAACAGAGCAGGAGACATACAGTTCTCCCCCGAGGAGTTCAGTCATAAGTTTATTTAATGCCTTTTTTTTAATTGAATGTTGTCAGCATGGAAGCATGTCCTCTGGAATGGTGGCCAAAACCTGAAGGGACATATGAAAGCTTAGCATATCTGCCATGCAAATACCTTGCAATGCTAGCTAAATAAAGTGCCATGTGAATGCCTCTTCTCACTTTCAGGTACCACTGTAAATAAGAAGCAGGCAGCATTATCTCCCATATATGTAAACAAGCTTGTTTGTCTTAGTGATTGGTTGAAGAAGAAGTAGGACTGAGTAGGGATGTGAACAGGTAACTGATTAACTAGTTACCCGTTAAGCATCATCCTTACCAGGTGATCTCTACTGGGTACCAGTAAACGAGTACCTGGGAGCAGCTCTGTGGGGGACAAGAGCAAAAGCCAGCTTCCCCACTCATTGGGTTGACAGCTCTTGCTGCTCATCCCTTGCTGCTGAAGAAGATAGGTGGGATCCCACTTAATCGGCTAACCAGTTAAATCAAGGTTTAACGGGTTAACCGATAGGGGCAGCACAGCGCAGAGCCCGGGATCAGCTGTGTGGCACTGCCCCCTTTGAAATCCTGATGCCGTGTTTCAAGCGCCACACAGAGTCTGCCGTGCCTTTCAGTGCTGCTGTGGCATTTCAAAGGGGCAGCACCGTGCAGAGCCCGGGATCAGCTGTGCAGCGCTGCCTCGTTGAAACACCATGACGACATTTCAAAGGGGCAGTGGTGCCCGGGATCAGCACTATACACTTTGTATTCTGGTTGTAATTGAAATCAATATATTTGAAGATGTAGAAAACATCCAAAAATATTTAAATAGATAGTATTCTTATTATTGTTTAACAGCGCAATTAATCACGATTATTTTTTTAATTACTTGACAGCCCTAAAGTCATTGTATTTGATCCAAAATATTTAATAAATTTCAATTGGTATTCTGTTGTTTAACAGTGAGATTAAAACTGTATTTGATCATGATTTTTTTAATTAATCACATGAGTTAACTGCAATTAATAGACCTAATTCTACAAGATACATAATGAGTTTTGTTGTATCTTGGGACCATGATAATTCTTTTATTTTAGAGTAGAGAGTTAAGTATGTGTGAATATAGATTAGTGACAACAGGGCAAAACTCTTGGGTGAATTGGAGACCTTCTTTGAATTAATATTTTGGCCTCAAAATTACAGTGGAGGTATATTTTTTGATTTTATGCTTCTTCATGCTCTTGTGGCCAAAATTAAATATAGTATTGATTTTAATATCTGTTAGGAGAGCAATCCAAAGACCATGTCCTAGTCGTGTAGAAATAGATGTGATTAGTCTGATTAACACAGGGGTATTCAAACTCTAGGTTGCAGCTTGTAAGGGCAAGCTGCTAGCTGGCCACGAGATACTTAGTTTATCTGTGCCTCTGCGCCCCTGCTGGTTAACTGATAGGGGCAGGTTGTACATTTCAAAGGAGGAATGCGGAACTCTGCGTGCCGCCCAGGGCCAGCGGGAAGTCCCACTGACTCAGGGCGTGCCTGCTTTGAAATGTACAAGAGTCCCCAGCAGAGGCTTTTGTGCATTTCAAAGCCATGGAGCCCGGGGTAAGCGGGAGACTCCCCAGCTGACCCAGGTTCCACACTTCCCCGGAACCCAGGGTCAGCAGATAAAAAGCAGATTTCTACAGATTTGCAGAGCTCTATCCATCACTTCACATGCACTGGTTCAAATACAAGTCAAATACAGAGGGTATGTCTAGATTATGTGGCTCCGTCGATAGAATGAAGTTTCTCGTGAAATAAGGTTTACCGGAGCGGTCGACAAAGGCTTCCCTTGTCAACCACGGCGCATCCAAACTGCCCCGCTGTGCGCTGTGCCGCCAAACAGCTGATCGGCACAGCATGGTGGCCATTTTGATGTAAATGAAGCGGTGATTATTTAAATCGCTGCTTCATTTTCCTATGTCTAGTAAACTCATCTACATGGCTTCGTCAAGGGAGCCATGTAGTCTAGACATACCCAGAGTGAGCAAATGTCTTTATACCATTATATGTATATTATGATATATCAAATATATTAAGTGGTCTATCAAATAAATTAGTAATAGGAGTCCAGTTTCAAAGGGACAGCTGATCACATCCCACAAATGGCTAACAGTTAATGCTAACTATCATTTTTTTGGCAGTTTCAGCAAAAAGGACACCAACTTGCATGAGTATGAGTTATGCTCTCCTTCCTAAAGGTGATGAGGTGCAGAATCATGTATGGTACTTGTTCTCTGGACTTCAGTTTAAAGGAATATTAATGTGGCACTTCTTATAATTTAACTTAGTACAGTTTAACTGTTTTGGGATTCAAGAATCTCCAAGTTTTTTCTGCTTTCTCCATCCTCTCAATTGTTACATCTAGTTTATAATCAAAGCTGCTAATAACTAATATTTATTCACAGTGAAGATAGTGATGGAAAATATATTGCTAAAAAAACCTCAACAACTATTTTTAAAAATGTGTGTGTGTTATATAAGTTTTTATCATAGCTGAAATTGATATGATTTTGGAATAGCATGCAGCAAAATAGGCTGAATTAAAATGAATCTTATTTACAGATGACTTTAACTGACTCTCCTCTTCTATAGAATAGTCCAGTTTTTCCTTAATACATGCTATAATTTGTGCTTAGTCTAGCAAGCATTTTAAACCAAGATAAATATAACTTACTCTAGTTAAATAACTGCAGTTTTTTGTCAAAAAGGCAAGAGAAAATCTAAAATACCTGTTTCTTATTCTTGTTTTAGGGATCCATTGAATGTAAGGAATCCTTCTGTAAGATAACTTTGCTGCAGTTCCAGCCCTCCTTCTCAGTATTGTGAAGATGATTTCAATTGAAATACATTTTTGAAGAAACTGACAAGAACAGGAGTCTTATTTTTTAAAATGTTCGAACTTCAGCAGTGTGTAACAGCTAACAGGATACCCAGGAAAAGGCCTTATAGATGTGACATCTGCTACAAACAATTTGAAACCCCATCAAAATTAGCTAGGCATTATCTTATACACACTGGTCAAAAGCCATTTGAATGTCATGTATGTCATAAAACTTTTAGACAGCTAGTCCATTTGGAGAGACATGAGCTAACACACACGCTTCCTTTTAAATGTAATGTTTGCCATAGGAATTTCAAAAATTTAATCACTTTCTTAAAGCATCAACAGCTTCATAATGAAAACTACCAGAGTGATATTAAGCAAGATAAAAAATCAGTAGATGCCAAGCAAGATGGGCTGATATGTGGAATGTTTCATTGTTCTATTTGCCAGAAATCTTTTACCACAGAAGAGCGGTGGATGCTGCATCAGTGCACAAAGTCAAATAATCTCCACAGTGCCAGGAGGAGAAAGAAAACTCATGTGTGTGAAACATGTAACAAGATGTTTCCATCACGATCTAAGCTGGAAAGACACTTGCTGATTCACACTGGCCAGAAACCTTTTAAGTGTTCCTTGTGTGGTAAATCTTTCAGGCAGTCAACACATTTGAAAATCCATCAGCTCACACACACAGAGGAGAGGCCTTTCCAATGCTGTATTTGTCAGAAGGGATTTAAGATCCAGAGCAAACTCCTGAAGCACAAGCAACTCCATGTTAGAAATAAAACTGTTCCCAGAGTCCTTTACAGACCAAAGACTTCTAAATACCCTAGGCCTCAGAACTTGCTGGAAGGAAAAAAGGATGATTTTGAGAATGTGGATACTTATGAGTCCCCAGAGAATGACCCACTTGATGTTCATTCTATTTATATTGTGCCTTTTCAGTGCCCAGTCTGTGAGCAATGTTTTGAAACAGAGCGAGTTCTAAATTTGCACAAATGTTTTTACCTGAAAGATGGCAAAAATATGAACTGTGGCAAACCAGCCTACAGTCACAAAGCCAACATTAAAAGTAAAGTCCCAATGCAGCTCAAACATGCTGGAGAAAAGGCATCAGATTCTTCTCTGTCTGACAGAAAAAAAAATAAAACAAGTCACTTTAAAAGTTATGACCTGTTTGTATCTAATGAGCAGCATTCTGATCATTCCCCTAACGCTTTTAAAAATTATCATAGCAAGCTTGCCAGGCACAATACAATTAGCAATAAAAAGAAAAGGACATTTGTCATGCCATTATCCTGGCAAGAGCACCTACAGAAGCATAAATTAGAAAGTAATTTAAAAAGTATGATTGCTGGTGAAAGCATGTTAAACATGGATGATTCGGTGCATAATAAAGATGACTCTCTTTATGGTTCATTGGATGCTGATTTCTTTGATAATCCAGAAGCATCACTTCAGTGTGCTTTTTCAGCTCCTACTAAAAATATACATAATAGACACAAAGTGTGTAAATGTGACAGATGTGAAAAAATCTTTCCTTCTTCATCCAAACTTCAAAGACATTATCTTATTCACACGGGACAGAAGCCCTTTGGCTGTAATGTTTGTGGGAAGACATTTAGACAGTCAGCTCACTTAAAAAGGCATCAGCTCACTCATACTGAAAAGAGACCATATGAAAGCCCTCTTTGCCAGGTGGAATTTGAAAATCTGAACAAACTTTTTAGTCACCAGGGAGATCACATTGAATTTAAGTCTTCTCAGTCGGTGGGTTATTCCCAGAGACCTTCACAGGCATCCGGCTTTCCAGAATTTGAGCTGATTCAGTCAAACCAGGCAGCTGAAATCAAAGTTGAACTAGAGTCTGGGGACTTTGTTCTTGGCACCAGCAGTAGAAACTCACAGCCATATTTGTGCAGTAAATTGTTGGAAACGGAGCAAAGCCATTATAGTCACTGGTATGATTTTTCTGGGGTTATGGAAAAAAGTGAAGCTATTAAAAGATTTTATCAGTGTAGTGTCTGCTTAAAAACTTTCAAATCACCTTCCAAACTTGAAAGACACTATTTAATGCATGCTGGACAGAAGCCATTTGAATGTTCAGTTTGTGGTAAAACTTTCAGACAGGCCCCACATTTGAAAAGGCATCACCTTACTCACTTTAAAAAGAAATCCTAAAGATAGAATGGCTGCTGGACTTCCATTGAGTGGAATAACAAACACTAGAAGATATTTTGTGTCCAGCAGAAGTGATGGTGTCCAATGACATTTTTTTTAAATCTAAACCTTCAGGATTACATAATTATGAACTGGTTTACAACAGATTAACATAAGTAGTCACTTTCCATAAACCAGTCAGAGATGACCTGAAGGAAGGTTAATGTACTGTTTTTAGACTGTCTACTTAAAAAATGCTTGTGATAAATAGGGGTTGATGTTTGAAAATTTTCAGCAATGTTTTTTTGTGAATACATGTAGTTACTGCGTAAAAGTATTTTGGCAATCTGTAGTGCAATATAAATCACGTGCTTAAAAGTTGTGCCTCTTCCCCATCCAGAAGAGTTATTTTATGACCATATGCTTTCTGACTGCACCTACCAAAAAGCAAATGTAAAAGGACTGTCCTTGACACACTTCACTTTGTCTCCATGTATGTTGAAAGTATAAGATGAATACTGTGCCTGATGAGTACTAGATCTTGCATCTACTTTACCTTGTCTATTCCCAGCAAGTGAATATAAGAGGAAAAAGAAAGGAGTTGGAAGAGGAAAAAGTGGAGGAGAAAGCGTGGGGGAGGGATGAATAATTTCCACAACAGTAACATGTGGTTAACAAAGATGATATTTACCTACTTTAAGATCTATGGATGAAGACTGCTATGTAAGAGCTAGGTATTTTATTGAACATATGCACATAAAAATAGTGAAAAGTTTGTTTCTGAATCAGCACCATCCTCTTAACTTGATTTGACTATTCCAGTCTTACTCCCTGCCTCTTCTAGCTTTTTTGGAACAATCTAAACAGTACTCAGAGTGTTTTTAAATCAAGAGTAGTGAATGAGGCTCTTAATTAATCCGCAAATGTAGTCTCCCTCCCCTCCCCGCCTTTTCATATAATGATGACATTAATGCATCCCCTTCCCATTCAGACACTTTATATATATTTCCTCTGAAAGGCCAAAATTCTGAGTAACAGCCTCCTTGTTTCCTGGTATTGAGCACTACACAAATTAAGGAAATATTCCTTAGGATGGGATAAGGTGATAACTGACAAACAACGTTGTCAGGAAGTCATTCCTTTATAATGTGAAATAATGGGACTGTAAATGACTACTAGCTCCTATGAAATAAATTCATTTTTGTATTCATGAAAGCTGTAGTTAACAGTATTACATTTTCTTGTGGTATATGCTCACTTTTCTCCTTGTGTTGAAAGAATGGGTGAGCAAAAATACTTTGGACATTCTGGGAAAAGAGACTCTGGGAACTTGTAGATAAAGAATTTTTTTTTCCTCAGAAAAACTTCCTGCTAAGTTTGTCTTTGTTTAACTTCTGAATGTTTGAACCCTAAATTTTCCAACTATTCCAAATAATAGAAAATTGGTGAGAAAGTAGATCCAGATTTATGTAAATGAACTTTGACTTATATTTGTAGTCTTTGAAGTGATTAAGTTAAAAACTATATAATATTTTATCTGAATGAAGCAAGAATTTCCTCTTATCTTGAGATTGTCTGTCCCTGCGAGGGTGCATCTAGATGGCAGGGGTTTTTTTCGGAAAAACAGCAGTTTTTCCAGAAAAACTTCACTTACATCCACACTGCTATTGAGTTCTTTCGAAAGAAAATCAAAAGAACAAAGGGTTTTTTCTGACATTGGTAAACCTCATTCTACTAGGAAGAATGATTTTTCCTAAAGAACTCTTTCGGAAAAAGGCGTCTATGGACAGGGAAGAGGGAGTTCTTTCGAAAGAAGAGGAAAGAAGAAAAAGCACTAGTACCCTAGTGGCTACTCCATCCATAGTAATCACAGCTTAAATGTGAGATAGTATCTACACTGAATGGATATTATCTTTTGAAAAAGCAGATCTTTTTTTTTATGTGTTTTGGCACTGTGGACATTCTCCTTCGGAAGAAGTTTTTTTGGAAAGTCTCTTCTGGAAAAGCTTCTTCTGAAAGAAGCCTTCAGTCTAGATGTACCCTGAGGGAAAGTAAAACTAGAAAAATGGTGTTTCTGGTATGATCTCAGACTTGGCTATTGATTATATTTTTAGACATATTTCCCCCTTGTCTCCCATCTCTCTCCCCCCTCATTCTTTCAGATTGTTCATATTGAAAGACAGAATACTGTAAAAAAAAAAAAAAAGTGCTTTGGAGGTGTGCTGTGGGGCTCTTTTGAAATACCTGTAACAAAACTTTTTATTTATGTAGTACGTACTTTTGTTATGCATTTCATTTGAAGACTCTAGAGGTTTGAAGACCAACTGTCTGAAACTTGACAAGGAGAAGGTAAAAGATTAGATTTCACAGTAACTAACATACTGCTGCATGTTAGAATAAATAGGATTGTTTCTGAAACCATTTTTATGCTTTACAAAAGAAATAAACTTTTCAATATATATTTAAAAAGAAACAGACTTCTCATGTTTTAAAGTTTTGAGAGTCACTCACATTAATGACCTGAAACAAGGTTAAGTTAGAGAGTGTTGCTGTTAAATGAATCCAACTTGAGGGTGAGTTTAGGGAATACAACCATGATAACTTCTTAATCTTCTTGTACAGACCTAAGCACACTAATGGAATATACAAAAGAAAATTGTAATAACTATTATACAGACACCGATACCAGTATTCTATTTTATACCAGATATTTTATTTTCCCCATACATCAGTGTGTTTAAATATTATGAAGAGACAGTCTCATCCCTCCAAATGAAAGTATCATTCACTTAGGCTGTGTCCAGACTCAGGGGTTTTTTCGGGAAAAGTAGCCTTTTTCCGAAAAAACTTCCCCTGCGTCCAGACTCAAGCCGCGTTCTTTCGAAATTAAATCGAAAGAACGCGGCTTTTCTTTCGATGGCGGTAAACCTCATTTCACGAGGAAGAACGCCTTCTTTCGAAAGTTCCTCTTTCGAAAGAAGGCGTTCTTCAATGTAAATAGGGCTTCTTCGAAAGAGAGCATCCAGACTCACTGGATGCTTTCTTTCGAAAAAGCAAGCCGCTTTTTCAAAAGTTCAACGTGCAGTCTAGACGCTCTCTTTCGAAAGAGGCTCTTTCGAAAGTATCTTTCGAAAGAGCTTCTTTCGAAAGAGGCTTGCAGTCTAGACATAGCCCCACTGTAAGTAAGATTCTTGCCCCAACACAGTTAAAGTTTTTCTTCCCTTTTCAAATTCTGCATATGTGATCTGTAGTCACTGGACAATTCTTTGTCCAAATTTGAGATGATGCGAATGAGCTGATTTTTATGGGAATGGTGTTCAGAAAAATGGGTATTTAATCATGTTTTGAAACGTGGATGCTTTTTTTGCTGTGCCTTATGTAAAAAAATAGCTTTTCTTAGTTTCGATAGAGATTTGAAAGATCTTGGAAGGACTTAATGCACAAACCCAGTTTTGAGATCAGGAAAGGCATATTTGTAAGTTATTTTTGCAAGTATAGAATAATTGTTAGGGCTCTAGGGAACATTTTAAAAAGGCACGCAGAGATTTTTCCCTTGCTTTAGTGGGAATTTTATTCACCTCAAATTAGTGATGAAGACTCAGAGACTGATTTTTCTCTCTTCTCTTGTACCAGTGGTATTTCATGAACCCTCAGAGGAATTATGCAGTGGAGTAAAATGGAGGATCAGACTTCTAAAACTGAACTGGAAAAATTTAAGTGTGAAAAATTGGCTGTTTTGAAGACAATGGCAACATTCCTATAAGGCCAGGATTTTGCCTTTTATCTCTAGGTGTTGCAAAACTAGCCTTCAGAGTGGCAACTTAGGTCCAGGAATATTAACTGCATTTCCATTCATGGTGATCCAGGAAGTTTTTAAATTTAACCTTCATTCTAGGCTTTGTAATGATTGCTCAGTTTAACTTTTGTTTCTACAGGTGATGTTATCCTACCATTAACGGATGACAGGTGTACAGTTGATGTGAATTACTAGCTGTACCCAGTAGCAGTCCCATCTGAAGGAGTGTTCTAGAGTAGGAACAAGTAGGCAAACTTATAGGATGATAGATTCTGCAGGCTTTATGCTGCCAGGAAAACCAGGAGAGGAGCCAGGATGCTTTTAGGGAAGCAGAGAACAATGTCTGCTATTTAAAAAATGCTTAATCATACTTCATATTGCTCATCAATATGCCATGGACATTTCGCATCATGCTTCATGGCAAATTCAAGCCCTAGTCATTGAAGTCTCTTTAGGAGCATTGCCATTCTCCTCTAGTTCCATGAACGGCGAGCTGGTCTAATAGTAATAAGCTGCTAGCATTCAAGCAATTATTTTAAAAATAGCTAAATGAAAGGAAATTGTAAACAGGCAAACAATCAAACAATGGGTCTTTAACCTTAGAGTTGAGTTACGCCCCCAGGTACCTAGAAAATTGAATGTTCAGTTTTGAGACATATACTTCAGGACTAATGATGTAGCACAAGTAGAGAGAAGAAGGAAAAACATATTTTGAAAATAATACAGAAAAAAGTGTGTCATTTCAATTAAATGGATCTTGGCTTGTTTGTGGACTAGCAGCAAATGCATTACTGTGGATAAATACATTGAATCTTTAGGCTAGAGAGGCAGAATGACACTGTAGTCTGGTATTTCGGGCACCCAGCAGGGAGTTTAGAGAACCACAGTCCTGTTTCCCTGCTTCATTGACTGTTATCCTTGATGGAAACAGCTTCAGTTGTTTGAGGGATTGAGGGAGCCCTGTTTCAGAATATCCTATAGCTCAATGGTTAGATCACATTCCTGAAGAGGTAAGAAACCTTTGTTCAAATCCTTTCTCTCCCTCAGATTGAGCCAGGGAGGAAATTGAACCAAAGTCTTCCACATCCCAAGTGATGTTCTAATAACTAGAATAAAAGCTATAAGAGGGGCACCACTGGAAACAGCTCCTCCTCCAGTTATATCTTGAATGGGACTAGATCCAGTGGGTAACCTCTGAGTAGGCCTACCAGATAAGACCCTGCACAGCAGAGATGTAGGCAATGACTGAGTTCAGGCACTAAAGGGTTAGGTGGCAGCTGAGTGGGAGTTTTGTGGATCACAGTGGAGCCTAAACTTGGGACTTACAGAGTCTAGGCAATTAAGTACCTCAGTAAATCTGGACCAAATCCAAAACTCACTGAAGTTAATATGACTTTAAATTTCAAACTGGGAGTTCTGTTCTAATACTCAATTACTGTGGCTTCTTTCTACAATATATGTAAACCTCTGTAAATCTTAACCCTGCCCCTTTTACATGCTTCAGTAATCCTTACATGAGCACAGTGGGACTGCTGTCATCAGGAAAGACTGTAGGATAGCTCCCTGTAATAGTCCCTTGTAGTAATGTGTCTTTAATGTTCAAAATGGCTGGGTCTACTAAACTATAAAGAGGCTCGTGTTCATATTAGTTTCACAGGAGTTTGGGGGATTTTTAAATGGTGAGTTATAACTTAATAGACTTATTTTATGCTTTGCTGGCTCTGGGTAATGTATGTCTGAGAGGCAGTCATTATAAGGAAAATTGAATTACAAAGTGACTTTTTTTATTACCAGCTACATTATTTCCCCCAGTCTGAATGGATAAATTGTACTGTCTTATGTGATAACTATGCAATAATTTTTCTCTAGCAACTTTGAATAGTGCATTTTGTTTTTCTAATAAAATTTTAAACTTATAGTTTGCATAATGAAGGATTAATATGTTATAGTATCTTGAGCCAAGAAACTTGAGTGTCCCAGTAAATGCTTCCTTACGTAAAAATCTCAGAGTTAACCTGATCCTGTCACTGTCAACCCTGAGTCCCCATGTCCCTGCTAACCCTGCCCTGTATCTCCCACCATTACAGTTTTGTTCCCTTTCAAAGATCTGTGAATACAATAATCCTGAGCTATGTATTTCCAAGATTACAAAATATCCTTCCACCCACAAACTTGATTCTCCTTGTGTATCCCACTCCTCATCTGTATACTAGGGATGTAAAATACTGTTTAAAATGTTAACCGGTTAAATTGTGTTTAACTGGTTAATTGGCCTGATGCGCTGCACCAAGGGCAGGGCTGTTCCAGCCCAGCCAGGTGCCAGTTAACCAGTTATCCCCAGTAAGCATGCCAGTAAGACAATGCTTACTGGGTAACTGGTTAACTCTTTATATCTCTACTGCATACCTTCCTCTTTCCAGTCCTTTCCTGTCTACCATGATTTTGCTAATGCACCTAATTCTGATCTGTAGACACCCACCAGTTGTTTCCACATCTGGTGTCCCATTAGTGCCTAACACACCTGTAGCTTGATCCAAATTCCACTGAAATCAATCAACTCTGATGGATTTGGATTCACCTACAGTCTTGATCTGCAGGCCCTTATCATTCCAGTCTTGGACCTTTTGAGCAGAGACCAAATGTTTGTGTTGTTCACAGCTGAATTTTGTGATGCACAGAAACTAGTGTGAGAGCCTTAAATTCCATTTTACTTTGAACATATGGGCATGATCCCACAAACACCATTGAATATAGTGTTGTGAGTCCCAGTATTACCCTGTTTAGTAGTATGTGCACTGTTGGGTCAAATTAAAATAGAAATCCATTGTGCCTTCTAGCCCCAAAAAGTTTGTTATTTTTTAGTCAACTTTTTAGCATGAAGCAAGTCGATATTACAATTTTTGTAGGGTGCTTTAGTACATCTCAGTTTATCTGGGCAATTTTATTTGTAGTACTATACATTATCTTTTTTCTTTATATTCTGGGTCTTAATTATGACACCTGTGAAAGTGAAGAAAACAATATCTTAAAAATTCCTTCTGATTTAGTGCAGTGATTCTAAAAGTATGGTCTGCGCACCCCTGGGCATCTAGAGACTATGTTTAAGGGGACTGAAAGGCATAACTTGGCTCAGTCAGTTTTCAGTCTAACAATATATACAGAAAATAGATTTCTAAAGCAATCCATATCACCAGTTTAGATTTGTTAGGAGCCCACAAATGAAAAAAAAAAGTGCATGTGATAGTGGTGAAATTAGCAGAAGGAAAAGGAGTGAATTATTAATTTAATTTAACCAATTTAACCAATAATTCCCCATGTGGTACTGTATCAAAAGCCTTACTAAAGTCAAGGTAGATTAGATCCACTGCATTTCCTTTATCTAAAAAATCTGTTACTTTCTCAAAAAAGGAGATCAGGTTGGTTTGGCACGATCTACCTTTTGTAAAACCATGTTGTAATTTGTCCCAATTGCCATTAGCCTCAATGTCTCTAACTACTTTCTCCTTCAAAATTTTTTCCAGGATCTTACATACTACAGATGTCAAACTAACAGGCCTATAGTTACCCGGGTCTCTTTTTTCCCTTTCTTAAAAATCGGAACTATATTAGCAATTCTCCAGTCAAATGGTACAACCCGAGTTTAGAGATTTATTAAAAATTTTTGCTAATGGACTTGCAAGTTCATGTGCCAGTTCCTTTAATATTCTTGGATGAAGATTATTTGGGCCCGCAATTTACTCCCATTAAGCTGTTCAAGTTTGGCTTTTACCTCGGATATGGTAATATCTACCTCCTTATCCTTAGTCCCATTTGTTAACTTACCATTATCCCTAAGCTCTTCATTTGCCTCATTAAAG